>NC_080859.1:8772501-9072501 GCF_030435755.1 Ochotona princeps
CTCCAGGAGAGGGCTGCCTTCAAGGAGATGAGCCGCCATTAAAAACCTGTCATCCTCTCCTCGGGGTACTAGGTGAAAAATCTCAACATACTTGGAATGAGTGTCCTTAATCAACTTGGCTAATTGTTTTGTGATGTCATTTCTGAGTTTATTCCAAATCCATTCAGAAAGATATTGCTGAGACAAGGAACATATGAATTTTCTTTGCTAGAGAAACTATGATGATGATAAAATATAAACATCTGGTAATACCTGTTTTAATATGTAGAATGTGTAGATTTATATAGCTGTTGCCTCACTGTTCACATAAAGATTTCTGTTCACAAATATTTTTAAATTATATATATAGCTTCAGATATAAATGAATTCCTCTCTGTACCTTAACTTATGGATTGATCTTCCATAATCCTTTTATTCGTTCATTTTTTCACATGGTTATTCACTAAGTGACATGTGGCCATCTGAATTCTTTGAGTAGGTGGCTTTGATGGGTGCTTACTCTCCAGTTGCAGTACTGAATGAGAAAATGGCTGGCTAGCACCAAATTCCGTGTGTGTGTGTGTGTGTGTGTGTGTGTGTGTGTGTGTTCAAAGATACAGAATTCTTTTTCTTTCTCTTTAGCAATCCAAAAACAATGAAATGATCTGGAGATTAAACATACCATAAATATGTTTATAACTACATTATAAATGTTCTTTCTTACAAGTCAAAATCAAGACTTGTATGTTTCCATTTTTAGCTGAATCAATTTACCTGCCTACTTTTTATTCAGCTTATATATTTTTGGTTTATTTTCTTTTCATTCTCTTTGGTTCTAACTAGAAAGTAATTGTTGTTTTGTCTTAGTAGTACACTAACTGCATAGCTCTTAAAGTAAATGTTAGAGTTACTTTCCTTTGAAAGAGAAGATACTACGAAAGCAAGGATAGCAATTTCTTTCTGTATGGATGGCTCTTGGACAGTTTTAACTCTGTTTATTATGAGTCATGCACATTTGATTAACTGTAAAATACATTTGCAGTACATTAAATTTGCAACAAACAGGACCATAAGTAGTTATCAAGGATCATTTCCAAAGGAGAAATATTTGGAAATATAAATTACATCAAGTGGGTTGTTGATCTTTCACAGTAGAAGTAGTGATTGTGAATACATTGTATTTAGAGAAATTTGAATGAATGCCTCTAAGTGGTCAGGATTTCTCTGAAGAGTAGGGTTTTAGACAATTTTTGGAGGAAAGAGATTTTTTTTTTTAGGGATTTACTCAGTGGGATATAGTGGAAATTTGCTTAAGAAAAGATTCTTAGAAGTTAGATTATGACAAAGACAAAATTGAGCCAACTTCATATATCACAAATTGGGGAGCTTACATGATTTTCAGAAGATTTTTGAGAGAAGGGCAATGTATAAAAGTTGGGTTAAAATCCACAAATTTGCAACGGGATTATGTAACTTGAGCAAATGCTTTGGAAATAGTCATTTTTATGATATCAGTGACATAAATGAATTGAAATATATCTATACTTGAGGAGATTCACATGGAGGGTTTATTACTGAAATTTAACTCAAAGAAATCATCCTGTCCTACGCAAATAATTTTTCCTGCTATCTTCCTAACATCATTCAAATGTACTTTTATAAATTATATTCTTCCTGGAACTATTAAAATAATTTACTAATTCTGATTCTAGTTACAGCTGTCACTTAATCTATTCCTGATAAATTGTCACACTTGTAACTTTGTTCTTTCTCTCAGTTTAAAATTGCACAATGTTAGTGAAATGTTTAGACAAGTAACCTTTTGAAGGAAGAGTGTAGGTTAAAATGAATGTAACATTATATAATTTTGTGTTGTCTCTGCAAATAGTTTAAAAATAAAGGAGAATAAAATTACTCATTTGACATTTCCAAGCATTGAAATAAGCCTTGATCAGACCTATAGTTATCATGAACTCCTACGATCCACCAACAGGAAAAAAAAAATCTCTATCTAGTATTTGGAATCTAGCATTAATGATTGGCACAGCTGTATTTGGAAAGTGCGAAGCCCTTCCATGTTTTGTATTGGGACGAATTTTTATGATGGTCGTATTTTGGTATATGGATTTCAAATATAGATTGGAGAACACATCGCCAAAATTGAGAACTGTGATGTATATAAACACTATGACTACTCATATAATTGGGAAAGAACTATTATTCCAAATATCTTAAATATTGGGATAATGGTACATGTGGATTAAAAATTAGAATTTGGGTCTGAGTTTTTCAGACCACACAGACAAGGTTTTCCTTCCTTCTGCATAAGCATCTTTTTGATGATATTTGAGGATATTTGCCATACATGATGCTGTTCCTAATGTACTTCAGACATGAGGATCCTCTTCTTTCTGCGGTATAACCTGCACATCTCTGTCTCCCAGTCTAACTACCGGCCCCTGAGGTTGGTGTGTTTAAAAGCCAATCAACCTGGTGACAACTCCAAGTCGGTGGCATCAGCACACGTTGCAGCTGTGCCATGTGTGGCTGGCATCAGAGGAAAGTGACTCCTGAGCAGCAGGGAGCATGTTTTCAAAGGTGCCCCACCTGCCATGATTGGCAATGGTAATAAAATGAGGACTGTAGCGATATGCAGTCAGGAGTTAAATCACGCTGGAAATCGAATGCACTGTGGCTTTTCTGTGATAATAGACCATCAATTCTTGGTTCTTACCAACAGGACTGTAGTTTAAACTGCCTTCTCGTTTGATATACTCTTCGGTATACAGAAAGATCCCCTTGTATGTGTTTGAAAATCTGAAGAGAGGCATAGAAACATCTGGAAGGCCACGGATCTTGGACGCTGTGAGTGATGCTGGCAGTTCCCCAGAATAGCAGTCACGATCCAAGTCTGCAGGCCTCGCCCTGCTGCTCCTTCTGGTCCAAGGGGGTGAGCTCCAGGACAGGCTGCAGTATGACCAGGGACGCACCCTTTCAGAATGCAGCCCCTCCTGCTGCTCCCTGGGAGCCTCACCCTGTCCGGGAGCGGGACGAGCCTGGGCTGCCGCACCGCTCGCCGTCCCGTCAGGCCCGCTATTCCTGATCAGTGCTTTCGCATCACACGATAGCTGGTCATGTTCAATGTGTGAAGGTAAAATGCACAGGGATAAGAAGTACAACTGTGAAAGGCAGAGCATTTCCCAGAAATTAAAATTATAATGAAATGAAACACACATAGGAGTTACACGGAGGAAGGGTTCTTCAGGAGTGAAGTATGGCAAAGCTGCCTGTGGGTTCGGCACCACACTCCCACTAGAGGAAGAATTCTCTGAGAACAAGCTTGGGTATAAGCAGAGATCTTGAAGAAGTATGTTCAAACATTGCGTATTTTTACTTTGACATATTTAGATGGTAGTAAAAGTTGTTGATTTGTAGGCAATTTTACTAATGCAAGGTTTAGTAAGTTTCTTGGAAGATGCCCAATGCTAAGGAAAACTGTAATTTAAGAATGAAATGTTATTCATTTTCAGATTTCACTTGCTTTGTTATGCTTTCCTAAAATTCTTTGGCAATAAAAGATCATATTACTAGAAGCTTTCGTTTTATGCGCAAGAATTTTTATAGCGTGTATTTCTGTCTCATTGTATCAGATTGCATTATGCTTTGCATAATATGTCTCAATTGTACAGTCTTGCAATAATTTTAAAAATGCCAAATTGGGTTAAAGACAAATTCTAAACATTCTAGGAGGCACATGCTTGCTGCTTTCTTGAAATTAGGATATCTGGCCCAAATCTCTTATGTTCTGTGCAATACATCCATTCTCTTTCAAAGTATATTCTGGATGTAAAAATGAAAATAGACATTTATATTCAGCCTGAACTGGAAAAAGGTGCTGATACTGTAATTAATATCATACCCTAATATCTTTTTAATCTATCATGCTGGCTTCTGCCCTTTATGCTATGTCAGGAAGGAGTATAATGAATGAGTGTGTCTGTGAGTATCAGCTTGGATTTGGTGGAAAGCAAGGCAACATGACATTTAACGTGATTAAGGCAGATATGGATTCAAGTTTATGAGCTTTTACACAGTTGAATGTAAAAATCTAGGATGGTAAAATTTCAACTGTTTGTGAAGTGGATTATTTTAAAGCTTCATTTGAAAAAAAAAAAGCGTTGGATTTTATTTAAGGATGAGTAAGATTCCCCGACTTTGTCACGTTACCTAGAATGGCAAACTACAATATTAAATCATCAGGATATCCAACAGTTTAGGAGAAAAATGAGAGATTTTATTATTTAATCAGGAAAGAATTGGCATAAATCTGACTTAAAACAGCTGCTTAGGGAATTAGCGCAGGGTCTTTTTCAAGTCCTCAGGAAGACATCTCTTCCTTTTTCAGACCAGAAGGGGGCACTCGCGGTCCATTTTTCATAACAGCAGCGCTGGCCTTTTGTTATATGACATTTGATCATAAATAAATATCAGTTTCAGTAAAACGTTGAAGCAATTATACGAAAAATCAAAATCATAAATATCTATTATTAGGTTAAGAGTTGAATAATTAAAAGTTTATGTGCAAATACAAACATGAGTCTATTTTGTCGTTCAAAAATATCCCACATAACTAAAAAGTTCTATCGCACCCAGGCATAATAGTGCCAATTCTTTTTGCGTCATGCTCATGTTCGTGATTGTGGTCATGACGTAGATTAATTTCACAAACACACACTTCAATGAACTATGTGTTAAATTCCCAAAGTTGAGTCAACACCCCACAATGAAAGTGCGATCCTCTTCTTATCCTATCAGTATTTATTTTCAGTGGGAGTTGCGACTTGAACACAATCCATTATGCCATAATTTCCAGCTGGATGAAATGAATGGTGCATATGCACACTTAATGGAACAACTACTCGTTACATCTCTCTAGCATTGCCTTAAAAGCAGAGGGCACTGCCGAGACGCTGCTCACTGGCAGACACATCTACATGCAGGCCACGCTCTGAGAATCCATGAGGCTGGACAGTGTGCTCCTCTGATTTCACGAACCGAGGAGCTGAAGAAGTTCGGAGATGCAACAGATGAGCTGCGGGTGCCTGGTCCAGGTTGTACAAGGCAGGGTTTGCACGCACCTTGGAACGGAGGCTGGCGCCAACTGGCAGCCTTCAAGTCCTTCAAAGTTCTGTCCTCTCCAATTAGCAAGAGCTTCCCGGGCCCTCCATGCAAGTGCTAGGATATTGAGACATGCGTCATCTTTCACGTTTCTACCTTAAGTTTTGCAGAAGATCATATGGCTGAGTGGTACTTGTAATTATAATGGAAGAAGGTGTGAGGAAAATCCTCCAACAATGAAATCCATTTGTCAGTTTGAATTTGACATGTTTTATTACACAGTAAAACCCGTCAGCTAAAATTTTGAAGGTTTACACCTAGGTAGTGACTGAAAACAGGTAATCGTCCTTGCACAACCAGTATTTTGATTATATAATTGAAATTTGGGTACAGTCTTATGCTTTTAGGGTTATCTGCTTGCAAAATGAATTTTAAAATTTGAAAAAAAAATGTTTTTTGGCATTCAGAAAACAGGGAATAGCTTAAGAGGATAAGAACTTGGGAAACCTTTTTAATAAACTTTCATAGATCTACATTTGAATTTGGTCTAATCCACTCAAAGTGGCATTAATTTATATTAAACTGTCCTACAGTTCAATAATGCAATTTTGGTGCCTTAACATAATTAAAAAGTTTAAGAATACATTTCATTTGATTTAATAATACATGAAGCATTATCCCTCAATGTTAAAATGCTTTCTAGATATTAGCATATTTAACTCCACACTGAAAAATATTTTCCTATTTGGGATTTTTTTTTGTCAAAGCTGAAGCTGGTGTGTTGGGTTTTTGACTCTTAGTAGATGAGCCTTTTTAACACACACACAAAAACTGAGGCTAGAAAGAGAATCTTCTTTCTAAATTGAGATTACCAAATTTCTCTCGCATCTCTTCTTTTCAAAGGTTGTCATTACTTTGCTTTCTGTATGAATACGAGAGAGGGAGAGACTCATGCTAGAAAAGAAATGAGAAAACGTGGAGAGAAGGGGTGAGAGGTAACCATGAGGGGAGTCTTGGACTGAAGGATGAGGCGATGAACGGGAGAGGCTGTCATGGAGTGTGGCCATGCCCAGGTTTCACTGAGTTGGCGTTGGTGGGCCTGGGGGCTGACACAGCAGCCCGAGCCTGGCAGTTGTCTAACACATGCACGCTTTCAGAACACGATCTCAGGAAACCGTGTGACTCAGAGGATAGTTCTGGCATCAAGTTGGTGAGAAAAGGAAGTTATGCTTTTGTTTTGCTCTTCAAATATAAAAGAAAATCCTATTTCTGCCAACTTAGATAAAAGAGCTATCCAATTATTACTACGCCAGCTTTCTCTTTACAAATATCAAGTGTAATTAAGGCAAAGAGCTAAATATTATAGAGAAAATAAAGGGGAAACTGTTGGCTGTTGGGAATTGGCTTGGTATGGGCCTTGTGGATGGATGACATTTGCTAAATTGTACCAACTCGGCTTTACATTTCTCGACAGCTTTCAAGGCTGAGTTGTTGATTTAACTGTTCTTCAGCATTAGAGGAAACACAAAAGAATGTATCATCTGCTCAAATATTTTTCCCACCTGGTAACTTTCATCAGGCATTATTTTGGCTGTGAGTACTCACGGAGTATAAGCTTCCCATCGTGTGTGTGTGTGAGTGTGTGTGTGTGATACACATAACCATTATTCTCCACATGCTTAGTCTATATTCATCTGTACTCTCCCTAGTGAATTTGTGTGGTCTTGTTTTTTTTTTTTATTTCCTGACTTTTTTTCTATTACTTAGCTGAGTCTGTTTCCTTTCTATGCTTACTTAAATGTTTTCTTATCTTATCCTTAAGCAAAAATGTCAAATTCTTGGCAGACAAAACATTGCACTCCTTTGAATAAACGCAAGGCAGTATGTGTTCCAGTACTTTATCTACTTGAGTGCTATTGTGAATTATTTCAGGCCTCAGTAAAGATTGAGGATACATGTGAAATATTGCCTTGTTAGTCATAGTAGCATAGAGAATTGTGTGTGTGTGAAAGAAATTCTTTAGAAAGGATTAAAATCTAGGTTGATTTTGGTGTCAAATGGTTTGAAATTCTATGCGTAACTTTTCATAAGTTCATAAGGTTCATTTTCATGAACATGTTTAGAAAACTCATATTTGCTGATTATTGATTGAGAATATATTCTCTCCCACTCTTTAAGACTCTGCCTTTACTTGGGTATATCTTGACTTGACCATAAAGAAAGTAGAATTTTAGAACAACTAAAAAGTGTGCAAAGCTACATGTAAGTCCCGAGATGAAAATACAAGCCTGAAAATACAAGCAGATTGATCAAGTTAAAGTCAACGAATGACCCAGAATGCTTTATGTGATAGAATGATTTCCTGTGTTTAGAATATTCACAGGAGAGTATATAAGGAAGAATATAATGAAAATTGGGAATAAGAGTTTCCCAGAAAAAAGGAATGGGTGTGGTGGTTGGAGACAGCATGATTTCAGATTTGCATTAAGTACTTGTCTTGGTCATCCTAGCAAACATGCACAACGTGAGGTTTCTCTTTCTACTTCAGCCTTCAGTGATTGCAATTAAATGAACCTTTTGTTTCTTAAACAGGCAATTGGTCTGCACTGTGCTGCTTCAGACTCAGTGCTACAAGGCTGTTGGCACTTGTGATGATGAGCAGGGGGTCTGATGTAGGAGAAAGGTGAGTGCAAGGGTTCTTCCCAGTAACTTGCGGGATTCCTCAACAAGGTTAGAATAGTAGTTCATATTTCCTTCCTCCCTCCCTCCTTTCCTTCCTCATTTCCTTCTTTCGTTCCTGCCTGCATACCTTCCTTTCTTCATTTTTTGCTCACTTTTTTGATTTTTGACAGTTTTTGAACGGTGTCAAAACACAATCATTTGTATTTAGGAACTGAGATATCAATGAGAAGATATTGTGGTAGTGACTGAAGCTAGTCATGATATGGTGGATGGGAACAAGGCAGCGGGGGCAAGGAAGGTTTATCATTATTATTATTATTATTATTGTAGTTACACCTGTGCCAAAGTAAATTAAGTTTCCACACTGAACAAAGAGAGTGGATCTCTGAAAATTACCCTAGTAGCTAGAAATTTTGTGCAATTTCTCTGTCTTTTAAATTCAAACATTATTTCATGTATTTAATTTGCTAATTGGTTTTTTTCTTAATATGTTAAGAGTTGCCATCCACATATGTACAGTTAAAATAATAGAAATGTATATGTCAATAGGCTTAAAATACCTCTGGGACTTGATCGGAATGCCGATCCTTTGCAGAGCTTTCGCCTGCGATCTGCTTGTCTTTTCCTCCTAGATCCCAGTTTTCCCAGAATCAGGGAAGATCCTAACTCTTCTCAACAGAAAATATTTTGCCTACTTCATTTTTCAGAGCTTCTCTCCACTAAGGAGTTTGCAACTCCCACTGTGACTACGTCAGCCTCAGAAAGCTCTGGTCATATCCCATGCCATCACTGGAGGGTCGTTTATTTCATTCAGCATTGTCCTCCTGGATTTATTGAAAAGAAATTGATCTCATCTCTGGTTGAACAGACCTATCTTATCTCTCCTTACTTGCTACCCCCTCTTTCAGTAATGATTCTAAGGATGAGTAGCCGTGATCCTCAATGCCTCTACCTTGAGATTCCCGTGGCTGAATCCTCCCAAAATCTCCATGAAGGGAACAGAGGCTTCTGAGTGTTGCAGTTTCTAACAATGTAACACGTAGTAGTTGCGGTTACTACTTTAAAACACCTGTCTTGGTGTAACTGTGTGGAAGCACATTTTTCCTTATGTATTTTGGTTTGCAGGCTGAGGATGTGTGAGTTTACCTTTTTTTATGAGTTTAAAAAGAGTCCAAAAGGCTGCTCCAGCAAGATTGTGGTATTAAGTAGATTAAATACAATGAAATATGTATCAAGCAAGAGATGATTATATGTGTTTCTGCTCATGTATTTCTTATTTACAGACCTATAAATTTTTGCTTAATAATATGCTGAATTCCCACACTTCCTCGGCATTTCTGAGAAATGTACTATAAATATCCTCACCTGAAGGATCTAAAGAGCATTCTCACATGTTCATGAAGCGTAAACAAGACACAAAAAATGAACCCTTCCCAGCTTCTTGTTTCTACTTCAGATCCCACGGCCAGGGACAGAGTAAATGGCATTTAGTTGTCATTGGAATGCAAGGTGCCGGGCTTCTACATGGATATTCTCACTACACAGGACTAATCGCTTCCATTTCAGAAAGTCACATTGGACAAGGTTGTTCTTCCAATGTGCTTAAGAAGTGTAAAAGCTGTTCATGTCAGGGCTGACTGGCATGGTAGAATACCAGGCTAATGCTCTTCCTGTGGAGTGGGCAATCCATATGGGCATGGGTTTTTGCCTTGCTTGCTTCACTTCTGTTTCAGCTCCCTGTGTGTCATCTGGGAACGCAGCAGAGGACTGCTCAAGTCTTTGGGTCCTGCCCTTGTGGGAGACCCAGAAGAAGCTCCTGGCTCCTGGCCAGCTCAGTTCTGACCATTGTGATTATTTAGGGGGGTGAACCAGCCAATGAAGAATCTCTCTTTCAGTCTCTCTTTCTCTCTCTGTAAAATCTACGTTTCAAAAACAAAACAAAAGCAAATAATTTAAAAAACTGCTCATTTCAGCGTTCTTTGTATCTGCAATCCCCATGCCAATCAGTGAGTGGAATTAAAAATAATTGTATTACATTCAAACAATAGATTATTAAATGGCAGTTAAAGTAAATAAATTAGATGTTTCTTTAATGACATCCATAGTTCTAGAAATTGTATTAGTGAAAAAAAGCAACTTCTGGAATATTAACGAGAATAAGATCTGATTGAAATACATTCTGTCTGTGTTTGTGATTTTCTCTATATATTCCCTGCAATACAGAATTAACTACAGCTGGTGATAATGCAGAAATATCATAGAAATTAAGAACTGATGTATGGACTACAAAGTAGGACATAAAAATTAGTGGCTGTTTTAGATATATCATTCATTTTATACAACATAGACATTAGCAGGTCTATTGAGAGCCAAACGACACTAAGTTTGCCTTTCATGATTCTGTCTGATTTTGATGACCACAGAATAACAAGTGGAGAAAGGGAAAGTTGGATCATTTGTTAAACAGCTGGTTCTCTGAGCTTTTACCTTGATGACCATTTAGGTTGCTTTAATAAAGTTCCCATGAATAGTGGTGTAGACATGTTTTACATCAGGTAAATAAAAACACAATTTTGGGAGTTCTCAAAGTAATGGAAAAAGGAGAGTGATTTGGAAAACTCTGTTCAATGAAATAATAGCTGAAAACTTCCCCAATTTGGAAAAAGGAAGAATACTCAATAACAGGAAGCCCATGTGATCTCAAAGAATATTTTTAATTCTATTAGGAAAGAGTAGAGACATACATAGCCAAATAAGCATGCAAGTTTATCATAAAATATAACCAGAATTTTTAACATCTTAGTTATTTATTTTTAGTAAATATATTGTATAAAAGATCTTATTCTCGGTAATATTCCAAAAGTTGCAGTCAGGGACGGAGTGGGGCCAAAACATTCCCTTTTTGTTTTACTTAATACTTAAGATGATTTTTTTTGCAATTTGATTAAACAAAATACAATTAACCAATATGGACTGAATTTCCCAAGATGATTTCTTTTACATTTATGTCAACAGAATTAGATAGTTCCTGAGTATGAATAAATAATGTATTATTTATAACGATTCCATAGCAGGTGCTCAAGATATGATTTCCATTAGATGAGAGAAAGATAAATGATATTCTTTTAAAAATGCATTAACATGAAGGTGACGCCAACTAGTAATAGCATATGTATTATGTTAATAAAGCTTATGGATAAGTAGCAATAGATACTTGATTTATAATTTTTTGAATACGCATAAAATAATTTTTTGGAAAAATATCTGGGCCCATAATTACTTTTTGTTCTTGTGCTTTAAAATCTGTTGTATCAAAGTCGTCATATTTTATTTGTTAAAATGGCTTTAAAATTTATTTATGCTGATTGCTTTTGTTACTGCTCCTTTCTCTGCTTGGTCTCTTAACCTGTCATGACCGACAAAAAGCATCTAGATGAGGAACCCAGAAAAAGAGAAGATCAGTGCCATTTTCTGTGGGGATTCGTTTTCACATTAGGAACTATAAGTAAGTTGTTTTCTGTCTCAGAGTTTGTTACAAAGATGCTTTCATTGTATAAAATTGTTGCTTCATGATTTTGAAACCTAGACAAAAAATGACTTTCAATTCTTGATTATAGCTTCTCAAAATACACAGTATAATTACTGTTGAAATAGTGATTATATTCTAAGACCTTGTTTCACAGCCATTCAAACTTTCTCTTGCTTTTAACTTCTGAAATTTTAGTCACATTTTTTCAGAATAAAGGTGAATTTTGTGGTAGAGAATGAGAAACACAGGACATTATCAAGAATGCAAAATATTTCTAGTATATTTATGTTTGAATTTTCAATATTATAAAACTGTGTCTTTTTAATTATGTAAGAAGGCATTTTGGGACCTGGTGTGGTAGCCTGGTGGCTAAAGTCCTTGCTTTGCACACGCCAGGATCCCTAATGGGCACCAGTTGTAATCCCGGTGCTCCTGCTTCCCATGCAGCTCCCTGCTTGTGGCCTGGGAAAGCAGAAGACAACCCAAAGTTTTGGGACTCTGCACCTGTGTGGGAGACCTGAAAGAGGCTCCTCTCTTCAGATCAGCTCAGCTCTGGTGGATGGAAGATCTTCCTCTCTATATCTCCTCCTCTCTGTATACCTGACTTTCCAATAAAAATACAGCTTTAAATAAAAAGAAGACACTCTGTGGTTATTTAATCTCAATAGAGTTCTTACATCTCAATGCTTTTATTCCAGGTAAGTGTATGTATGTTATATAGGTTATTTCCTTCTTATACATGGTCATACATTCTTTACTTGCTCTAGTTTGTTTCTGGAAAAATTAACTCTGAAGAGGAGCTCTTTTTTTTTCTGTTCTAGCACATAGCAGACTTCAAAATGAGCTGAATGAGTAAGTTGATAAACAAGTCAATCACTTCATATCAGATTTTACAAAAATTAGATGGTGTAAAATTTACTGTTGATTTTCAAATAAGAACTACCAAGGATAGATAGGTCAAATAGATGTAAGAAAACTAACAACACGTAACATCACAAAGCCATGCTGACAGCATTTACGAAGCACAGTCTTTGCTCATGACGCAGTGGCGTGAAGACTTCTGCTTGTGAAGCTTAAAGTGATGGTGTTCTTGTTACTCATCTCGACGGATGGTTGGGATCCGCTAGGGAACATATTAGGATTTGTCAACAGACAGATTTATCCTCCCTCCCCCCACACCACCAACCCCGATATGTGCCGTCCCCTAAGTCCCCAAGCTCTCATCAATTTTCTTGGGGTGTTAATTTATCGCAGTTTTCTTTAACAAATTTGTTTCACTGTAATATCAAGTTTGTGCTAGTCCACGGTGTGTAGTATTGTGCTTCTTGCATTTTATCAGCATATAAGGCATCCAAGATGTGTGGGAGACATGACTGTTGTTTCTGTTTATTCATTTAACTTTTTTTAGATGTATTTATTTGAAAGGTAGAATGAGAGAGAGAGAGAGAGAGAGAGAGAGAGAGAGAAAGAGAGAGAGAGAGAGAGATTCCTTCTGCTGGTTTACTGGCCAAACGCTCATAACAGCCAGTGTTGTATCAGGCTGAAGCTAGGAATTAGGAACTCAATTCCTGTTCCCTTATGGGTGACAGGGACACAGGTACTTTCAACTGCTTCCTCCCAGGCTCACCATTAGCAAGAAGCTGAAGAAGCTAGGGCAGAAATGGATTCCAATACATGATGACGTATGCATCCCAAGCAATAGCTCAACCCTCTGTGTTACAGTACGCCACCTGGAAGAGACATTGTAGCAGAAATGTTTGTCATTTCCTCGGAGAATAAGCCAAGAAAATTTTAGTTTATAAAATTTAGTCTAGAGCTCAGGAAAGAAGCCCGCACTGCACATATACATTTGAGAAACCTCAATATCTAGTGCAAATGTTGAGCACCTGAAGCTTGTAAGTGTCAAACGGGCACGAAAGCGAGAACAAAGTCCTGAGAGATCTTTGGGGTGGGAGAGGGTGGTTCAGCCATTAAGGAGAGACAAGCCTCAGAGGATCTAGAACAACAAGAGAGGCAGGCAAGGAAGCGGAAGATGGTACTGTTGGATAGCAGCATACGTGTTGACATTGACAATGTGCAGGAGAAAGCTATTCCATGGAATTTGACAGGCAGTCCGAGAACCTCGGCCAGAGACCAGTGTCTGTGGAAGTAAAGAAAACACAAAAAGTAAGCTGAACGTTGCGGCTCAAATCACAACTTGGAAACAAAAACAGCAGTGAAGAAAACACAAACTTTTTTTCAAAGATAAGGGCGATGGACGGTGGTGGCTAAAGGTAGTTTTGTCTTAATGATCAAGTGATTAGGTTGAGAGAGAATTAGCATTGGTAGTGAAGAGATTTAGAGATGGTCAAACTGAATCTGGTCTCCACCTTCGGAGCTTTATGAATCCTTGGGCTTCTGATGATCTCTACCTCTCTTCTCTTGCCGGGTGTGTTGAAGACATCTGTAAGCATGACTTCTCATCTCCACAATTTTTCCATGTTTCCACCTATTTTCATTGTAATTCACATAGCAGTGTTTTTTTTTTATTTCCACTGAGATTTCTCCTTCGAACCAAAGATTTTTATGAAACATTTTCGTTTTTAAAACTATTTTTATTGTAATTTATTTGATACGCAGAGTGAGACACATTTGCGAGTGTACACACACACACACACTCACACACACACACACACACACAGCAATCTTCAGGCTGTTCATTCATTCATGTGACTGCAGTGGCCTTGGGAATAAGGAAATCCATCCTGGTCTCTCATGGGTACCAGTAAAGCCAGGCACTTGGGCTACCTTCCCCTGCCTTTCCCAGGTGCATTAGCAGGGACCTGAATCATAATGCAGCTGTCAGGATAATTTTTAAATATTTGAAGATTTTGCAGGTTAAACATTTTGGGTTTCTATGTTCATTGGTCTGTAGGATGACACAGTTTCCTCTAAACAATGGTAATGCTTTATAAACTTTGAGTCAGGCTTTCTGGTTCCTCACACAGTCAGTTTTGCTATCCTTTTGATGCGTTGGGAAGCACATGTACTTAGAACTCGTTGATTCCAGGACAGTTGACGCCTTTGGAGGAACACATATTCAAAAATCTTGTTAATTCCATGTCAATTCAGTCAAGTTATTCATCTTTTTTATGTTTGTTTGCTGATGTGAAATTTTGTCCTTTGTTTTTGGAAAAGTTCTTAATTTTATTTTCTTGGTAGTCCTTGGAAAGTTTCCATCAGTTTTAGCTATTACCCCATTGTTTTCTGGCCTCTATCATCTCTGTTTTGGATACTCAAGTTGTGACTGTCTTGGTCGATTGCCAATGCTTTGGGCAGCTGTTACATAACATTTCTATACACTTGGTTTTACTGACTGGGGAAGTTGTTGCCTAAGGTGCTGCATCATCATTACTGGAAGTGCCATTTCTAATGTGCACTTTAGAAGGCTGTGTTTTGGTACTAGTATTAGTCAGCATGTTGGGTTGTTCTCTTCAGCAAAGTGAGTCTATTTGCAGGAATTGAAAGATGGGCTGTGTGGATGCCAAGAGCAATCATCAAGGTGCCAGGAAGCTTACTTCATGCAGAGAGTGCCTGAAATAAACCACATGACCTCACAGTCAAAAGAATTATCTGAAATGTTGTGTATTGGTTTTAGAATGTTATTGATAACTTAAGGCATGATATGTCTTTCGTGGTTTAAAATTCAGCAAAATAGAAAGACAACTTAAATGAAGAAAAACAAGGGAAGAAAGTTGAGAAAGGATTGAAGTATTAATGTGCTTATTTTGCATTACAAGTAGTTAATTAATATGAAAATTTATTTTAAACATTTGATAGAGAAATATATATATGTATGTACACTCATGCGTGTACACAGAGAGAATGAGAGAGAAAGGGAAAGAAAGAGGGAGGGAGGGAGGGAGGGGGAGAGAGAGAGAGAGAGAGAGAGAGAGAGAGAGAGAGAGAGAGAGAGACTCTGTCTATTGGTCCACTCCTCCCATGCCTGCAACAGGCAGCTGGGCCACACTACTCCATTGGGATCTCCCACATGGGTGTAGCAACCCAAGCTCTTGGGTTGTCTTCTGTTGGCTCTCAGGCACACTAACAAAAAGCTGAATTGGAAGCGGAGTATCTGGCATATGAGATAACCCTCGGATATGGAATGTAGGTATCCCAAAGAGGGCTTAACTCACCTCACCATCCCCCGTTGTGTTACTTCCCTGTATCTCTACCACTCTTCTGTTTCTGCATTTATTTACCTGTATTTGAGAAAACAGGATTGCTAAGTTTTTAAAAGCACTGTCTAATTCTCTGGCATACATATGTACACATTTTGTGATGATTACATTAGAGTAATTAACATATTTCTCTCTTAGGACTGACTGAAAGTTTCTTTTTCTCTAATGACTTTTTTTTCTTGGTTACCTTGGAATTCATCTTTTAGCCTTTTTTTCTCTCTTGAAATCAAGGTGATTTTTTAAGAACAAGCACTCCCTTTATAAAGCGTTCTTAACTATTTGCTTCACACTTTCTCAGAATGTAGTCTGCCATGTGGTGCCTTGTTAGAAAAGTCTTACACTATGTTACCATTATTTTATGGAAGTGCTCCCTGCTTTCCCAGGATTATAAATTCCTTGACAACAAAAGTTGTTAAGTGTTCTTAAAATCAAGCTTTTAGAGGCATTTTAAAAAAATGCATTATTGTTTTCACTTGATATGCAGATTCACAGAGACAAGGAGAGATAGAGTGAGATATTCCATCTGCTAGTTCACTCCCCAGCTGGCTGCAATGGCCAGATTTGAGTTCATCCAAAGCCAGACCATAATCAGAGAGCTGGATTGAAAGTGGAGATGCCAGGACCAAGACTGGCACCCATGTGGCATGCTGGCACCACAGATTGAGGACTAATCTGAAGAGTCATCCATGCAAGTGCTTATTAGAAGCAACTTTTAGAAGATGTTTTTGTGCTCAGTGTCAACAAGTGTCTAAGATGATGCTCTGTGTAGGTTCTGTACCCTTTGTTAAGCTTGTGAGGTCAAGGAGAGGTTCCCAGAATCTGGCAAAGATGATTGCCTGACAGTTACGATACACAGTAATTTAGAACAGAACAGTCATTGTGTTTTCGCTGTGACGTGTGGCTACACAAATCCACCAAGATGCCAGTCCGTCGCACTCAGTCTCATAGTGATGCTGCTGCTACGCACACTGCCTTCCCGTGGCCATCAGGAGCAAGGTTCAACCATAGTCATGCCTTCTCGGTCCTTGTCCCTTTCTGCTTCTAGGAGTTTCACAGTGTTTTCACAGAATAAGGCAGTATATAGATCTTTTATGTTTTTAAAACATTAATTGGATTTTCTTTTGTTCATTCATTGTATTCAAAGAACAAAAAAAATGATTACCTGTCCAAATGTGAAAGAATAAATTCATTTTGGGAATTAGTTATTTCTTCTCACTCTTTATTGGCTAATTAGAAAAATGCTTAGCCTTAGAATACACTATAATTTGAAAATCAATTTAATATATGAGAGTAACACGAAAGGTCTATGGAAAAAATGGAATTTAAAGTGTGAGTTTAGGGGTATGCAATTGGCTTAGTGGTTTAAAAAGGCCCCGGTCCTATATCTGAGACTTTGAGTTTTATTCCAAGATCTTGTTCCTGATTACAATTGCCTGTTAATGCAGACCCAATGAGGCAGCAGGTGATGGCTGGGGTGGCCGGGGCACCTGGGTTAAGGTCCAGTTCGGCCTGCCCTGGCCGTTATGAACATTTGAAGGGTGAATGGATGTGGGTGCAACTCTATGTCTACCTTCAAATAAATAAGTACATTACCAACTATTGTAAAACATGAGTTTATTTTGCTATCAAAAAGTGTTGACATTCATGCATTGATTTTCATTTTTCATATATTGTGAAAGAATTATTTTGCATAATATTTTTGGTGGACTAAAATATGCTCATACATTTAATTTTGCTGTTCCTCACGGTTTTTTAAAAATGTTCTTCTATACCGTTATTTTCCTGTGTTGCATCCTCTTCTCTGTGAGTTTCTCTGACTTAGCTGTATTTCATATTACTTTTGAATTATTTTTTGTAAGTTTGATTTCTCTTTGAGATAAATGCACGATTAATATATTTCAGATATCATTCCTTTCCAGATAGGTGTGAAAACCTTCTTGGAAAAAAAAGTTTGAAGAAATAAAAAAAGCAAGTTTAAAGAAAAAGTACTAAATGGATATCTCTGATATAGGCAAAACAATGTAGTTCACATCCATTTACATTTAAAATGCAGTTTTTGTACTTTATTTCTTTCATGGTACAGCAATGTATTGGTTTATAAGCAAACGTTTAACTGAATGAAATTTAGTACCATGGTTCCCACATTGTCACATGCATTTTTGTGTTTTTACAAGAATACTTATCACTTTTTTAATTGTCAGTTACGAACTGCTCAGGCCTTTACTGAGTTCTGGTAAGAATCTGATCTTTCAGTATTCCATGTTGCTGTTAGGGGATGGACTTGTTCTTCGCCTTGCTATCTTGCACCATGGCCCTTGAACTCCATCAGGATTCTCTCTTACCTTTAATTCTGCTCATTTATTTGGTTTGATCGCACTCTTTGCATTTTAAGCACATTGTTTCCTTTCCGTGTCCTGTACACAGGGAATGTGATTTGCTGGGATGAATCCCATGTGAATGCGATGTGTTGGGACTCTCCGGCCCCCAGTAGACATCCATTCCGTTTTTATAAAGTACACCCATTTGTTTTTGACTTTCTGTTTAAGAAAATTCTCCCTTCTGGTGTTTTCTAATCAATGCAGAATCTCTTCAGTTTGCAGATTTAACCCATCCTACTCTTTCTTGTGTATTTAAATATTTTATAGTGAGTTCCTATCAAAATGAACTTGCAGTATTTTTTCAATGTCATCCATATCTTGTGAACATTTTCGCTCACAAGCAAGGTTAAAAAAAGCCGAAACAATTTATTGTCTTCTGTCCGCGTCATGTACAGGAGGTTAGCATGCTGCTTTATCCCAGCCTGAAGTAACAGACTTGATAGAGCATGATGCTTGGTTCATTTTAAACAGATATTCTACTTAATACCAAGGTTGAGAAACTCCTGCCAAGTCTAATAGGCATACATGCTTTCAGGTAAATAGAGCTCATAACGTTACAGCCCAGAACAGCAGGGGTTGAGTCAACTAAATTTTTTATTATAGTCATTTAGAAATTCATTTAAATATTGCTCATCATCATCCATTGATCTCACCATCTTTCATAGGAGCTGAGAGGCAAGGGTACTCGTGGACGTATAATGCATTGAGATCTATCAGATGGTTTATGCAAAATTTCCTGGTACAATGTGATGATTCCATTTTATGGTTTGTTTTAAACTGTAGCAGTACTGAAGTAAATTTCATTTCCACACAGAATGATGCATCTTGGTTAGTTCTAGTTCCTTGAAGTTGATTGCTGTAATGAATTTCTCCCTTATTGATCTACAAGTTAATCCTTTCAAAGTCAATAAGTTTATGTACATAATAATACAAATACACATTTCTGTTGTTTCTGGCTCAGTGCATTCTTGCAGAAAGAAATGTTTTTTGCTGCTTAATGGATGAAAATCATTGCTTAGAACTGGGAGCATGGTAAATGTTCATTTGCATTGAGCGAATGAAGTTAGGAATGTTAAGCTTCAGCTTAATCTAGCCGTATTTATGTTCTGTGATACAAACATGAATTCTGGAGCAAATCGCATCTTACATTGCTCAAAAAATATTATATCTTCTATCATTTTTCACATGAAGGATTATGAAAATTTCGACTGCATTTTATGCCTCTGTGAAATTTGGTTTGTGTAGCTTGATACAGATTTGTTGTTCACCCAGAAACTTTGCCCTCCTAAACCCTTATTGCTTGTCATAAACATCAATGATTTTAAAGAAGCACCTATCAAAGAAAATTTAGGACTTCTTGCTGGCACTTCTGTATTGCTTTCATTGGGAATAGTGTTACACACACAATACAAAACAGGATTATGTTTTGCTTTCAGTAAAGAACTGAACTCTAATCTCTTCACAACAGTGTTGAGACCACTTTAATAACGAAAAGATGACAACTTAGAAAATTACAGATTCTGATATGTTGATTTCATTGTGATATGAGGTATCTCAAAAAGCTAATTAAAAGATAAACTTATTTTGAATCCAGATGTATTTTTTCATAGTATGCGTTTCCCATGAACTTATGAAGACCCTATGTATGCATGAATTTTAATTTTATTTGCAAAAAGGTAACTATGTTTTTAAATTCTATTCTCCACAGGTATTTGAAGTAGCTTCATGATTGCCGCTCATATTTGGTCCCTGCTTGTTGAAGATAGTAAGCCATGAGAAGTTCAATCTCATTTTAAAGGTCTTTGGTATTCTTTGCGGGGTTTTTGTGACAAGAAGAAATGTTTATTTGATATTATAAGGGTCATTGCCTTGCATATTACATTTTTACTTATTCCAAGATACACTTGAGTTTTTGGAGGGATTCCTGGAAGAAAAATTGTGTTTTGTTATCCACTAGATATTCCTACACTCAGCCTGCTGCATAAATGCTTATGGGCACGCAGTAAAAATTTCTTGAATTAACTTGTATAGTGGTTTCCTTGAGTGGGCAAGGCAAGAAATTCCAGTGAGAAATATACAGAGTTAATTTGGTAGTTGAGATGGTGAACATGTGAAAAGGACCTGTTATACTTCATGTTAGAACCAAAAATGTGCTTCCTCGGAAGGTTTACAGAGAGGTTCTCTTTGGGCTGGAGATGGAGTCACCAGGGAGGAAGAAGTGGAGTTGAGGGCTGAGTAGTTTGCACCCTCCGTTAGCTCAATGGTGCCTAACTGCAAATTCTATGATTAGCCATTTCTGTGTTCCTATTGTCCAGCATAATGGTTCATGAGCATTTGCCAAAGGACTGTTAGATGAAGACAGTTGAAAGTGTTTTTATCAGTGTATAAAATGTATACATTCATGAAATTGCCTATCTAGGTGAGAAAGAGTTGTGGGACCATCTCAGCTATATGAATCAGTCATGTCTTGAAGTGTAGGCCACATTATGATATGTAAGTTATAATTATGGCTCTGTAAGATTCAAACAAGCTAAATCATCTCTCTTAGGCTTAGATGATAATATCCCCCAAAAGATAGAAAATATAGCCATAACCCAGTTTTTTTGTGGCAGCTGAGGTGGTTGTATATGTGGAAATGCCTAATTAACTGCATTCTGTAGAAATTTCATTAAAAGGTTATAAAAGGCAAAATGAAAGTGAAATGACCTCTGGAATCTAGAAAGAACCCAACTCTAGTTTAAGAAATTAGATGGTGCTCAGAAATTGCTCTACAACTTTCTTATTAATTACTTAAATAATGTATTGTCTATGTCTTTTTAAAAGAAGGATTTACTTATTTATTTGAAAGTCTGAGTGAGTGAGAAGGGAAAGCATGAGAGAAAGAGGGAGAGAGAGAGAGAGAGAGAGAGAGAGAGAGATTTTTCATTCACTGGTGCACTCCCCAAATGGCTACAATGGCCAACTGGGGCTTCTTCCAAGTTTCCCATGTGTAGATGAGATTCAAATGCTCGGACCTTGTACTGTTGCTTTCATCTGCCTTATGAATTCAACTTTCCTTGGCTAGAGATTGGACACCCAAGGGTCTCTGAGCCAGCAGGAGCTCAGCAGTGTGGGCCTGGGGCTCTGGATATCCGCACTGATGCCGTAACATGTTGTCAATGACGGCAGTCCCTGTCTCCCGCTTCTGGTACCTATTGTAACTCCCTGGTTTCAGTTGTGGAGTTCTTGTGGATCTCATTGCAAGGGAGTCAAAACATGAGGTTAATACCATTTGGCAATGGTATAAGTTCCTCTGCAGAGAAATAAAGAAGCTGCACATTTTCCATTTGTTCCTGAAGGATTGCTTCCCACTTGTTACATTTCTTTGTGCTGTTGCCTTAGCTAGATCTCTATAACCTCGGCCATCTAATAGGATTGTCCAGAGGAAGGCTGTGTGGAAAGTGGACAGGCAGGGGAGAGATGGAATAAGTACCAAGCCCATCTCTTCCCTGCTGGCTAAAGATGGGCGCTGACTGGATCTCCACGGCTGTTGTGCAACCCTCTTGTGTCTGTAACATATCTCTTTCTCCATGATGTTTCATCCCGGTAGATACTGGCTCCCTGTTTTGTGGTTATCTGCATCTTTTACCCTTTGTTTTTGGTTCTCTGGCTGACCTAAATGTTTATAAATTGTCAGTTCATTAAATTTAACTTTGTAATTTAATTTTATACAGCAAATAGTTGACTCAACCTACACCTTTGGTAATCAGAAATATTAATATTTACAAAATACTCCTTGCGTAGCATTATATACTAATGTTATATATTCCCTCAGCAAAATTGTCGTTATAATTGAGACAGGCTGAGCTTTTCACTAAGTTTGCTGTTATACATGTATATAGGCAGCTGAGTTTTGTGTATTCATACTACTCACCTGACTAATAAAATAAAAAAATACACTAGACAGAGGGAGAAAATTCTTCCATCTACTAATTCAGTTTCCAAGTGACTGCAATGACTGGAGCTGAGCTAATCTAAACCCAGGTGTCAGGAGCCTCTTCTAGGTCTCCCATGCGGGTGCAGGGTTCCATTTGGGTCATCTTCTATTGCTTTCCCAGGCCAGAAGCAGAGCTGGGTGGGAAGTGAAGCAGCCAGGACATGAACCAGTGCCCATACAGGATCTTGGCACTTAGCAAGGTGAGGATTTAGCCACTGTGCCAGGCCCTTGGAGGAGCATATTTATAAATGCTAAATCAATAATTGCAGAAATGCCTGAAGTCAAATATAATTACACACTGGAAGGAGAGATGCCCAATTTAGCCTGAACAAACGTTTGTCCCCAGCAGAAAGGTAGAACTCTGCAGGGATATGAAGCAGATTTGACTCTGTGAGCAGCCAGTCTCACAGTCCTTCAAATCTGGGGCTTTGTATTAAACTTTGCTTAAATGAATAGCTCTTTCCTTTTGCTTGTTAGTTTTATTCCTTGAAATGACTTTGTACATATTTATTCTAGAAAAAAATAGTAAGACATACACTGTATGTTAAGATATATACATTAGTGAATAAAAGATGGAATGAGGATGCTTTTTGATATTTAAGTATGATGACAAAAGCATATGATGTGAATTTATACTGTTTTCATGATGGAGCCATCAATAAGCATGATCAGAATTTATGGGAAAATGGGATAGATAGAAATAATAAATGTCTGATTTGAACCAAGCATTATCCTTTTCTTTGAGGGAACATATTCCAATGATTTTGTTTGTTGTTTTCATTTCAACGGGATTATTCCTAAATGACATACAATTATTTGACTAAGAAATTTTGGTCTCAAGCAGAATGACCCAGCACCACATTTTTAATTCAATGGTATTTAATGTTCTATTTTTAAAGCACATATCGTATTATTAAAATTGTAAGCACTTCTTTATCCCGTGTTGTCCTGGTCCATGCTGACAACAAAAGGATAAATTCAGAGCATACCAGGGTTCCTCTGGTAATACCACTAACATGACACATGTCATCCTATGATAAATTGGCTCTGTGTCTGTTCAATTTCAAATCTAAAGCTCTGGAGGCAGAAGTGTTAGGAAGCGGCACCATTCTGGCAAACAGAGGCCTCAGATGCGCAAAATTAGTGTGCATGGAACAGATAACAGCGACAGAGCTCCACAGTGAAAGGAAGTTTGCACAGGTTGGTAGACTTCCTGGGGTTTAGGTAGTATTGGCAGATGTTAGGTGGGAAAAAAACATCTGTAAGCATGATAATGAGCATTTCCAGGATTTGAAGCGACAACTGTATCCAGCACAAATGCTGTCATGTTGCCCCATTTGCATACCAATTAAATTTTAAAATAAAGAAACAAATATTGGGTTACTGAATTTGTTTGACAAATAATCTGTAGGGCTTACTCCATACAACTGGGTCAGACATGGTGGCTGTCTGACAGATGTTGCATCTATGAAAGATTTAAACAAAAAAATGCATCCACATTGCTACCACCCACAGTTTTCAGGGTAGGAATCTGAAACAGGTTAGAGATCCTCTGATACCCCGAGGCAGCTGCCGTGGAATGCTTATTGTCTGTGTTTTGTTAACATGCTTAATAGACAATTTTTGTATTTCGTTACCAGGTAGGAAGTTTTTATAAAATACACAGTTGTGTACAAATCTAACTTTGTGGTTCACTCTATTTTAATTTAAAAATGTTGGGCTTCGCTTTTTGAGAAAAGAATAATGACGACCTTCAGAGCCGTCAGGGCCCACAGGCATGATTACATGCAAGACAACGGTCAGCACTCTTTGCAAAGAGTTTGAAGAGATGGAAGATAAATACCTTCATTCCATCTTTTATTCACTAAAATATGCACTTTAAGGATCCCAATCTGTCTGTCTTGCTCTGCTGCCTAGCTCAAACGTAAAGCAAACGTGTAGAGATAGTCACTTGAAGCATAAACCTGATTTTGGCCAGTTTAGCCATGCTTTAAGATTTCTGAATTTTGAGATGTGAAATTTGCATTTGTAATAGAACATAATTTCCTCAGGAGAACTTGTTTGTTTAACCTACTGAGATCTACTAAGTAAGGAGCTCCAATATAGATTCCAATTTAAAAAAAAAAAAAAACAAGGTTAAATATGTGCTAGGTGTCCAGCCCTGAGATAAGTACTATTGATACAAATGTGCATTCGGTGTGATCAGGTCTTAAGAACTTTATAGTCTTATCTGGAAAGCAGACACAAACAGATTATTGCAATATAATTGATATGCACAGGAGGGAAGTAGTGAACTATAAATCTTGCTCCTGGGAGTTTATGTGTGAAAATCATTCTGGGAATGTGGAGACCAATCCATCTTTGTTTTACACCATGAGTTCCCCTCTCTCCACCCTGAAATGGGTGCAAATCAAGCACAAACACGGAGTTGTGGTTCCTTGATTAACTCTTCAGAGCTACATCATATTGCCTTTTGCCTGTTCTTTCCATTTAGCTTCTTTTCAGTTGGGGGTTGGATTTTCTTCTCTTCCTTTAGTATTCCTGTCATTTTAATTCCTTAATGCACTAAAAATACTTCCTACTTGAAGGGTTCCTGAGGTGTTTTTTATTTAAACTGAGCATACCAGTTTAAATAAACTTTTGCTCAGTTTGTCTGAGCAAAAGTTAGATTTTCTTTTTATCTATTTTGAAAAATAAGTGCTTGAAATATTTTTCCCTAGTAACATATTTATACTATTTTCTTTCCTGACTTCAACACAAATTTAGCTTGTAGGGTATTTAAACCACAGGTTAGCTTTGCTAAATATGTTGTCACCGTTGAGTTTTCATTAATTCTATGAAATTTGATAAAACATTATCAAGGCTATGTTTCCCTGAGCCCTAGGAGGCCTTTTCTGTTCTCAAATAATTCCTTCTCCTGTGGCAGATACATGCTCTTGTGCAGCCCATTAGAGAGGAGGACATGGTATAAAAGTAGTTAGCATGGCATTCTAGATGCTTTGTCTATTATGAGAACTTGAGAACCACAAGAGAGAGAGAGAGAGAGAGAGAGAGAGAGAGAGAGAGAGAGAGAGAGAGGTGAAGGGACTACAGTGAAGCAGAGGCATCTTCAGACATTCTGGTGGGCCTTCCTGTAGGGAAGGGAGGTACATGTGAAGACGTAAGAAATCATGGGGTGCAAAGATGGCCTGCCAAAGTGCACTGTCTGCTGTGTTCAGCAAAGAGAATGACTTCATCTTCTAGAGATGCATGAGCCCCTTCAGAAATTAAACAGTGCAAGATACAGTTTCATATGCACTTCAGAAAGAGTACTCTGTCAGTAATTAATGTGTCTAAAATTACTGGAACAAATTATCTATGAAATGATAAAGTGAAGGTTATTTTAAAAAAAAGACACTTAAGGCTTCTATGCTTCTCAAACCAAGCGTTATTGTCAAACAGCACAATTAGGTTTGAGCTGCATTTTTTTTCCCCCAGGTAAATTAGATTGGAAGTTCACAGAAGCTTTTATACTCGCTTGCCTCCTTGTTTCCATCTGGCCTCCCCTATCACTGAGTTCCAATGGAGATTTCTACAGTCCTAAGACTGTAGACTTCTGGCTGGCTGATCAGTAGGCTCTGGCTGTGGAAAGGTCCCAAAGGGTAGATGCTTTCCCTGCTTCTTTGTATGACTGACATAGCTACTGCAGGAACGCCATGGATGGAGGCCCAGGCTCTTCCAACAAGACTGACTCCTGTGAGAAGTGACAGATCCATAGAATACACATCACTGAGAAGAGGCAGGGGATTGGCACTTCCAAGAATAGGGCAGAAAGAGGAAGTAGGCTAAGAAGCTGCTGTCACACCTGTCGTAGGAGGCAATAATGGGGCGGAAAGGGCAGAAAGATGGTGAGAGAGTTTGGTGCATGTTGAACAAAGGCTGTATTTACCAGAGCAAAAAATAAGTTCGTTATAAACACTTTTTGATCATATTGTTCCTGTGCTGAACAAGGGGCACCCTGGATTTCATGATTCTCACGGAGTAGTAACAGAGTTCCAGAATTGAGGATGCACTGCACCAGCTATGTGTTTGCGTTTCTTACTTTATCATCTAGAAGCGGAGAAGATTAGGTAGACAGATAACCTGAGATGGACCTAGCTATTTTGGAAAATTTGGGGCATTTCATGCTGCTGGGGTTTAACATTCTATTTTAGATATCTTGTGGAGGATTGTGATAACAAAGAGTCCACCTGTGGATATCTACTGAATCAAAGAGCTTAGACTAGGAACTTCAGCAAAAGTTACTGAGAACTGGAGCCCAAAGCAAGCGACGAAGTCACTTACTCAGTTCCTAACCTTAATGAGACATGGGAACTGTGGATAGTTCATTGAAATTCCATGCATAGTCATCACAATGGGATTGGATTGGATTTTAGTGGGAGTACACTCACAGAGGATCATCACAGCCTAGGATGGTTACTGAGGTGTTTCTGTAGCAGACAGAGCAGTTGTCAGTATGGGAGGCAAGCTGAAGGCTGCTCTGTGAGAGGCAGAGGGATGCTGTATGCAGTAGAGTATATGGCAGTGGAGTGGGGCAAGGGAGGGCTCCAAGGTGTTTGTGGCTGGAGTGTGAACTGGGAGAGGTGAAGCTGGAGAGTTTGACTGGATGTCAAGCTGGGGAAGTTTGCATGGAGGCTAAGGAAGGTATTTAAAGTTGAGGTACAAGAGAGACACTGAAGGATGTGAAGCCTGGCTAGATGTGGCAGCTTTTTCAAAGACAGCTTTTGAGGGTAGTCACGTTTCGGGGGAGCACACACAGCCTTGGGGAACAGTGTTGAGGAGGAAGGCAATCACAGGTCTTGAGCAGAGGCCATGCAGTAATGATTCAGGGGAAATTTCAGAGTGATTTGAGAACACAACACAGCCATGAATAAAGTCAAAATGGTTGAGAGGGAGGAGCACCTGCTCTAGCATGAGAGAAATTAAGTCCCTTAGAGACTTGTTGAATAAGAGAGAAAAAAAATTACTTTTTTTTAAACATTGGATTTTGAGCAGAAATATAAACCCAAATCTGAGATAAAGTAAGGTCAAAAAAGAGGTCATACATACATCCAGCACTGAGAGACTAAGTATCACCAGGGATGGCTGAGTTTTAGATTCAGGTCTTGACACCCAAGCCCCGCCACTGGGACACTCACCTTGCTCCGAGACTGTGGCCAGCTGAGGGGCCCAGTCCACCTGGCCCACCTCCTGCCACGTGGGAGTCCATCTCAGAGCTAGCTGTCCCCCTCTGGCTCTGAGCACCCGGCAGGCCGCTGCTCTCCTAATTTCTTAGGTAAGTATGGTGTTCCTGATTGCTTTTTAATCAGAAGTAATTATTTTTTTTTTTTAAAAAGAAGTATTTATTTGAAAAGCAGAGAGAGAGAGAGCGATGAAAGACCCCATTTTCTGGTTTACTCCCAAAGTGCCGGCAAAATCCAGGGTAAAGCCAAGACCAGGAAACAGGAACTCCATTTGGGTCTCCTGTGTGTGTGGCAGGAACCAAGCATTTGGGACTTGACCAGATGATTTCTAGGCAGAGCTGGATGGGAGTCCTAACGTGGCCAGAACTTGAAGCAGGCACTCCCAAATGAGATGCGGGTGTCTCAAGCTGTGACTCAGCAAGCTGTGACTCAGCAAGCTGTCCCAAATGCCCGCCCTAGAATTGTTTTTAAAAATTAATATGTTTCATTTGAAAGGTAGAGCTAGAAAGCTCCCAAATTTCTGCAGTTTATGGGGATCTGCCAGGTCAAAGCTAATAACCAGAACTCCATTCAGGTGAGCTTCTCTGGGGGTGGGAGGCAGGCATCCAAGCACCTGCTGTGTCCTATAGTCAATCAGGAGGCAGAACCAGGGATTCAATCCAGGCATGCTTTGACCATCATCGGGATCTTAGCAACTCAGATCTTTTGAGGTATGACTATAAAGTCACAAAAGCTTAACAATAAACATTTTTATTGCATTAAGAAAATTTTTTTTTTTTTTTGGTGAGGAATATGCCTTTTGTTGAAGTTATACTAAAGTCTCAGCATGCTTGCAGACGAGGTTTGGAAATAAGAGGTTTCAATAGAAAACTCACTGAAATGCTCAGAAAATGAAGTAGGCAGCCTTCAGCTCTGAGCAGCTCCGCCTTGGCAGCTCTGCTCCCCAGGTCTTCTCCAAGAGGACTCATCAATTTCAGAGAATCTGTGGCCACTGAAGGACGAGCCCACTGTTCCAAGCTCTCCTGTGTCAGCTCCCTCTCGCCTAGCTGTCATAGTCTAACCCAAGTCAATCTCTATCCAATTTTTGTTTCAGTAAGTATTTCTGTGTTTTTTCATATGTATTACAATCTTTCCTATTGGTTACAGAATGCTATGGACAGGATTCATGAACAGAATGAAATGATGAGTTGATGCAACATCTTTCAGCTTTTCAGGAAAAAGCGTGGGGTTTGAGAATCAACATGGGATGAAATTCAAAGGCTTGTTTTACTTAGAGGTTATGTCTCATTCAGCCAGAGTGCCTCATGTTTGACCTCTTGGATGAACTGCTGTTTCGATCTGTAAGTTTATGGAGAGAGTAACCTTGTATTAGATGGACAGAGGGGATTACCCAGATTTATGGAAGGTACACGGCGTAATGAAATATTTAAAATGCAAATGGGGGAAATACTCTTCTGTGTTCTTCAATGTATTGAATGTGTTCAAGTCTACTTGGCACAAGGAAGCCAAGTAGGAAATTATGTGTTTAAGGATGGCAAACTACCCAGTCACCTGGAACACCATATCACTTACCTATGCAGGAGAGAAATTGAAAATGCCCTCGGTAAAGGCAAGCAGAACGGCAATGTGCCAGCTCGACCCATCTGGGAAAGAAATGGAGAAAATGTGGGGTTGTCAAATTTCATACCAAGTCAATAATGCTTCACAATATGCATATATATATATATATGTATGTATATTTGGGCACAGAAAGAAATCATTCTAGCTGCTTGAAGAAGCAAAGGGGCAA
The DNA here is from genome assembly GCF_030435755.1 of Ochotona princeps. Lineage (NCBI taxonomy): Eukaryota > Metazoa > Chordata > Mammalia > Lagomorpha > Ochotonidae > Ochotona > Ochotona princeps. The sequence goes on from NC_080859.1 coordinate 8,801,395, forward strand.
GGGGCAAGATGGAATACAAGGACAGTTCCATGTTCCAATAATGGTCTGCAGATCTTTGCAGTGAAATTGAGCAGCTGAAAATTTAGGGTCAGCTTCATTAACTATGGCCAGCTAATCAGATTAGGCTTTTGGCAAAAACTATTGGAACTTTAAATGCATAGAGGCTCCCAATTTTCATGAGGAAGCTTACTTACTAAGGAGGATGAGAAGATGACGTGCTGTAAGGAAAGCCAAGTATCCAGTGTTCCTTGAAAGGGGATATGTTCTTTGAGGGAAGCTCGTCCAGTCTGGGATATGGGGTAGAAGTCTCAGCAGATAAGCCCAGTATTGATGGGATGTTGTGTCTGTACCATTCAGGCTTGCTGAACAACACCAGCGGCGTGAGCAATCTCTGCGTGCCAACTTCTGTTTTAACTCTCTAAACAATATCTTCCTCTACTTATATCACCAAGCAAAATATGTCTTAGGCTCATTTTATTTTTGGAGTACATTTCCAATCTAAATCTTGAACTCTTGTTTATCTAACTTAAAAAATGTTCCCTGGTCAGATTTGTCATTTCTGCTGTAAACTGCCCTATTAACAAGCTTTCATGTTTCAAAAATAAGGCGAGATTTACTAATCACAAGTGAAGTTCTCATTGTATCCATGTAAAGTCATCTTCCTTTGTATTTTGAAGCTCTATGTACTAAAAGTTATCAAATTAACACTTTGTTCTCCTTATGTATCATCAGCGAAACTGTCCCGCTTCATCAGAAAAACATTACACTTACATTAGTCCCAGGTAAAAAATAAGATGCACAGTAAGTGCTTCTTGGATGGATTGGTGGCAACACAAGAGTAAATTAGCTAGTATAAGTTCAACACTTTCATTTTTTTTATTAACTCAGTTTTCCTACCAAGTAAGTGATGTAGTTTTACCGTATACATTGGTTATTTACATGAAAGATACATCTTCTGGACAAGAGAGCTATTCTTGTTTGGCATGTGTCAACTTGCTGTTGGTGTATGAGGTACAATTCAGTGTACTTTCAACTTTCCTTTCATTTTTGAAGTGATTTTCTGACTTAGGCATTTAAATTTGGCCCATTATTTTATTCTTCATCTTTTGGGTTACTAATATGCATACTGGAATCTATATAAGATTGTTTAGAACTCCTTATAGACTTACACTCCATCCTTTAAAATTGTTTTCTACAGTTCAGTAAGTTGGGATCAACGTTGGGTAATCACAAAACCGAAGATACTTATCTGTCTCTGCAAAGTTCCCATGTGCTTCCAGCTAGTCACAAAAGTTTGTCTTCTTAAAATTTGGTTTAATGGTTGTATCTTCTGAGGAGTCCATGTTTTAAAAGATTTATTTATTTATTTATTTGAAAAACAGATTTGAAGGGAGAAAGACAGACCCAGTCCATAAGCAGGGCGCTTCATTGGAAGTTGGGCCATTGGGACAGGCTCCCACAAGGGATGATGGTGCTGCAGATGGACCGTTAGCTTGCTTAGCCACTACGCCAGTCAGGATGAGACCATTCTTTATGACTAATACTGCGTAATTGCTGAATGATTAACTTGGAAAATGCTTGTCTTAATATTCATGAAATATGTACAATAAGACAACAATAAATGCCACTTTTACTCTTTCTGGAATATAGAAATGTATAATGCTCATTATAAAGGCAGTGGAATTAACAAGGTTAAACGTTGCTTTGGAAATGTATAGTTATTAAACTTATGGAGAAAATGTATATTTAAAACTGGTGGGGGAAGGGATATATTATATATTTTAAGACATCTGATTGATTAAGCATCAATTCAAGGAAAATGATGGAGATGAGAAAATTTTAGACATTTTTGTAATTCTCAAAAATTATTACAGTGAACATTCAATAGTATATAATCTATTATGTGCACTGATAAAGTTATATACTGAAATATTATATGGCAATTAAATACTTTTGGATGTACAATTGTCAATGTATGGGATAATTTTAATGGATAAGAATTGCAAAAGAATTCCTGGCTAATGGGTACTTCCATTCTCTCAGTAACTGGCAAATTTCTAAAGTTCCTGTCTCTGCCACTTATTGATCAATATTTCTTAAAAAAACTTATTTAATCAGGTGTTTTTAGAATCACATTTTCAAAGTAGATCAGTTTTTATATATGATATTGAATGACCAGTAGATTCACAGGAAAACAACGCTTCTATACCCAAAGCAATGTTTAAGATTTTTAAGGTTCAGGTGTGATTTTATGTAGTTTTCTAACAAGATGGAGAGTGAAAGATATAGAACTTACAATATAAAAGAAATATCATTGATTTAAAAATTGTTTTAAGGGAGTGCTGAATAGGAAATCTAAACTACTTAAAACTTCTTGAATAGCTTCCACAGAAGACATCTTAATTTTTGTTTGACTGGATAACTGATCTTGATAATAACCCCCAGTCTTTGATCCACAGACATAAACACACAAAAGCCATACTTAATCTAACCTAGTTGACATTGATCTACAGAGATGTAAGGATAATTCAAGTCTGTCATGGCAAAAAAAAAAAAAAAAACCAACTGAACTCCATCACACGTATGATCTACCCACCCTAAAATTGTTTGAAACGCCTCTTGTGTTCCAACTCATATCTTCCTCATCATATTTTTCTTGTGAGTTCTTAATTTTGTTCTTCTGTCTGTATAGGTAGTGATACAAATATTTGTTTACCTGTTTCAGTTAAGGCCAGTTGAAAACATTTTTATAAGCAAATATTCATTTTCATTTCATGTCATACTTTATTTCAAGACACTAATTATGTTCATGAAAAAAAAAAGTTACAAAGGATAAACTCTTGATTACCCGGGAATCAAAATCTTTCAAATAGGATATATATATACATATATTATATATTTTTTCTGCTATGATCATCCTTGCCTACAGTGCATTTGATCAATACATATTGGTTACAAAGGAGCATTGCTGATGGAGTAGAATCAGCCTAATTCATAGAAATGGCAAGAAAACCTTTTACCCTTAAGTCTGCCTTTGGCATCATTCGAAGTCAACTAAATAACTGCTTTTCATCGATAATTTTTGGGATGCAGTTTGTTTAAAAACTTTGATCAAGGCTGACTTGCTGATGAAATGCTCCCTGAGCACATTCCTCGGGATGAAGTTTTAATACAACTCGAGGCCTCTGCTCAGCGTTGTTGGGAGTGTTATCCAGTTTAAGTTCTTCATCCCAACTACACCATTGCACCTTTAAAGACAGGCAGAGGTGATTCATTTCCCGGGGTTTACTCCTCAGAAATGTATATGCATGCTGTCACATGTCATGGGAAGCATGCAAAATGGTGTGTGAGATTTTCTAGAATTATGGTTTTGGTATGAGACAAAGGAAACTCAAAGATAAAAATTTACATCATTACACAAGTCCTAAATTAAGAAAACATTATTAAGAAATAGTCAGCATATCAAGGATATTGTCTCTTTCTCTTTGAAGTTCACTGGTTCCAATTGATATCAGGAAAATTCCATTGAGAGATAAATAGATTAAAAATGGGTGGACAGACAAGTATCTTCTTAGGTTTAATCTATTTTCTTTTTTTTTTTTAAAGATTTATTCATTTTATTACAGCCAGATATACACAGAGGAGGAGAGACAGAGAGGAAGATCCTCTGTCCGATGATTCACTCCCCAAGTGAATGGGGAGTGCACGCCGATCCGAATCCAGGAACCTGGAACCTCTTCCGGGTCTCCCACGCGGGTGCAGGGTCCCAATGCATTGGGCCATCCTCGACTGCTTTCCCAGGCCACAAGCAGGGAGCTGGATGGGAAGTGGAGGTGCCGGGATTAGAACCAGCGCCCATATGGGATCCCGGGGGCTTTTAAGGCGAGGACTTTAGCCGCTAGGCCACCATGCCGGGCCCGGTTTAATCTATTTTCATGTTTAAGAATGTTTGACAAAGATACAAATTGACATTTTGTTTGCTTTTATTCCTATGGCTTAGAGATACATATTTAATTTATTTGTGTGTGCAAACAGAAAATCAGAAAATTTGTATTTTCTGCTCTTCTGAAAGCAGCACTGATTAAAATTTCATTCAATGTTTGATCTCTGCACGAACCCTCAAGTGAAAGTGAAGTTGGAGAACATTACTGCATGTGAATGGGAGTGAGCCAGGCATGTTTCACTGTTGCATCTTGTGCTGTATCCTTGGCTGCAGCTGTGCCGGGCAAGAAGCACGAGTGACATTCAGTAATGCCGCATCAAGCCTGCTTCCCAAGGAACACAGAAGATTCCCACAAAGATCATGGGGGTTCCACGGAGATACGGTGAAATTTTGACTGGCACACAGAATTGGTGTTTTTATAATCTGCAATTCATTTTATTTAGGAAGAATTTTTGGAAGAAGAATTAGACTGAATGAACATAAACACTGGAAGTCTTTGGTTGTTTAAAAATTGAGCACCTTGACTTTCTGAAGTCTCATTGTCCTAAAAAAAAATTGCCACCAGAGACCAGATTGCTGACCAAGGAAGAAAAGTAGTTAGTAAGAGAATACCTTGTATTTTTTTTGACACGATAAGCAAAATAAACTTTGTGTTATAGTTGTATGAGGAAGAGGCAGGGTATTTCTCTAAACCATTGGTTCTGGTTTGCCATGTGCACACAGAGACTTAATTTTCCAATGGCCAATTAATTTTTTTTTGCAATAACCATAAGTAGTAAAAACAGCAGTAAAAGTAATGTCTAATGGTCCTTCCCTTGACAAATAGCTCATAACAAGAACATACCTCTTCATAGTTTAATTGTTAAGATATGAGCTATTTAAGTACTTGGTCAATGAAAATGTGGCATACTATTTAGTCTGGGAGGTTTTGATTTTCAATTAGAAAAATAGTATTCAAAAAATGCTCTTACCTATTAAGTGTATCCTGGGATATTTGTGAAAATAAGTGCACTGTTATTTCATAGAAGAAGCAATTCATGCTTAAACTTTCAAGATGCCATTAAAATCATTTTCTTCTTGTTATAAATTCTTCATCTTGTATCCTCTGCTCCCTTGTTAATTTCTGTATCCCCTCTTGCTTTCTAAGAGTCTGCCAGTTCTGGAGAATTTATTTCATTTAGTCAGCATGAAGTGAGATGATTATTATAAAACAGTTGGAAGGAAAAGTTTTCTAGAGGTTTTAGTTCTGAAGAAGAAGGACATATCCAACCAAGAGTCCTTAAAGGGCTGGCAGCATAAATTATGGGTCCACAGCAAATCAAACCTCCACAGTTTGTTGTTACAAGGGCATTCTGAATTCTGAGATGATGGTGGCAGAACATCATGGCAAGCCCAGTGCCCTTCCAACAGAGGGGTCCATTGTGACTGCATAGGTCAAGGTCCAGGAGGTGGGCTCTGCTTCTCTGAGCTGGGAACTGCTTAGTTACTCTCTCCTTTTTAAATCTCGAGAAACCTTTGCTCCTGTTTATGTCAAAGATGTTGGGCTGCTGTCTTTTCTCTTCCTTCAATAGTTCGATGATGTTTGGTTCCTGTGCTGACCCTAAACTGCCTAACAGGGCATCCCCTGATCAGTCGTCGCAAGACACGTCTTGATTTCACACTACTGCGGGGTTCCTGTTCTCTTTGCATTCCTACTGCTTTGGCTTGTGTGATCTCATTCGGATACTTTTCTCTGTGTGCTTCCTTCAGCATTCTTCATTGGCCTAGCACCGGGAGGTGTTCTGTGGGTGCCTGGGATGCGTCAGGCAATATACTAACACTGAAGAGCAGCACCTTGTCCACCAGGACTCCGTGATCTTGGTATTTCTGTTTTCCTATCCCCTGCATTCCTAAGGTGGATTCTGAACTCCTCCCAGTTACCTGATAGGTGAAGGCAGATACAGTCGCTTTCTGTTGCTGAGAACATGAAGCCTGTGACTTCTCTGCTGTTTTCAAGGTTACAAGATCTGATGAGAACGCAGAAATCTCAAGTGCTTGGTAAGCAATTTTTTCCTATCAAGATGATATTTGTCACACTTGCCACTAATTATATCTGATTCTGTTATTTGTACATTCATTGTCAAGTAGGCCTCCAGCCTCATTTGCTATTTTCCGTATGCATCTTGTCTTTGACAATCTTTCAGTTTTTAGCAATGTAATGTTTTTGATGGAACATTTTTCAAGTGTTTGAGCTTGGTTCATTATACTCATAATTTCAATAGCAGGCGAGATCACATGCTAAAAATCGATTGTTCTAATTTTTAGCTCGGTCAATAACTGTAATTTCCAAATGTGGCTGGGTAGTAGAAATAATCTGGCTTTGTAGCTATTGGCCATGAGCTGTTTAGCTAGCAGTGAATATCATTGTACTCTTGAAAATCTTGAGTACAGTAGCCTAGTTACTTGCTTTTCTCACTGCTTCCCGTTTAAATCAATGACTAAATGAACAATTAGGACTTGGGTTATGTTGAGAGATGTGTTTTATTTGGCATGGACCCTAATGATGAGATAATGAAGAGCTTCGTTCCTATCAAGGGGATATTCTAAAAGATGGTTTTGTTTCTTAATGCTGACCCTCTCTCAAAGAGGCTGGCTGCTCTAATCATGATAGTTAATGACCAATAAGTGGCCATTTGTCACATTTTCATTCTTTATGTGAGGCCTCCGCCAACCTCTACTCTGAAGAATTCAAACTATGATGAAATGCTTGAACAGGTAGCAATGAGAGAGATGATATGAATTGTCAGGGCAGGGATCATGCCCCATGTGTTCTCTGTAGTAATCATGGTGAATAACGGTCATTTGGTTCTGAGGGAACTGAGCCTGATTAACTGGACAATTGCAGACCACTGTGCAACACACAAGAGCAGCTAGCATGATGAAAACCCACGCATACATTTCTGTCTTTAAAAACACACTTTGTAGTAGTAAGTTAGGTTCACATAGGAATTTAGGGGAAGGCGTGGTCATGAAGTACGCTTTTCAGCCACTTGCCACATTGGCACCTAGCATGTTGAGGTGATGATTTAAGTCCTGGCTGCCATGCTTCCAGTTCAGCTCCCTGTCAACATACCTGGGAAACAGTGAGTGACGGTGGCCTACCTGGGTTTGTACTACGCATGTCGGAGACTTGGATGAAGGTCTTTCCTCGTGGCTGTAGCCTGTTTAATTCCCAGCAATTGTGGGCATTCTGGGAATGAATCAACAGATGGAAGATCTCTTCTTTCTCTGACTGCCTATCTCTATCTTTCAAATAAGTAAATCTTTAAAACTTTAATTTAGGGACTGACATTGTGGTGTCAAGCTGACACTTAAGATACCCCCAACTTTTGATTCAGCTGTATGCTAATGGCCTGGAAAATCAACATAGGATGGCACAAGTGGTTGGGCAAGTCATGCTGGAAATCTTGGAAGAGGCTCCTGGCTCCTTGCTGTGCCCTGACCCAGCACCAGCCATTGCTGCCATGTGGGGTGTGAACCAGCAGAGGAAAGGTCTCTCTTTCCCTCTGTGTAAATTTGCTTTTGAAGTAAATACATTAATATTTTAAAATAACATAAATAGATTGTGTTATTATACAATATTTGTTTCAAACCATCAAACATGAATGAAAAAGAATTATAGTGAAAGAGCTAAGACAATCTCAGTTGCACTTGTGTGCAGAATAGAGTATATACTCACAGGAAGTATTAGAAGTCTCCAAAAGTTATGAACACCTTTAATTTTATTTTAATGTACCCTTGGCTTGTGCGTACTTGACATTGAATATAAACATAGCCCAACATTTGAAAAGTTCACAGTTAAATTGTGGGAGTTCATTAACAATACGATTAAAGTTGATTTGCTATGTTAAATTTCCATAATCCATTTACAAGGTTTATCCATTTAAAATCTCTAAATTAGCAGTTTTCTCTGCTTCTATTACTCAGGTCATTGCACCTTAGATAAGCTAAGTGTTTAAGTGCTCCCTATAAAGAATGCAAACAAAATTTAAATATCTCTCATAGGAAGGTCAAAACAAGCGAAGTTATCATCAGTGCCCTGAATGGAAACTTCTGTTATTACTAGAAGCTAATGTTCTATTAGTTACTCCATGAGTATTCTAGAAATTGAAAAGATTTTCCTCTTCTAATGGAAATATTGAAACATAAAATAAAAGCCTGATATTTCTTCTGGAGTTTTCTATGACATATCCTCTAGATCCATCCTACCAATATTTAAAAGGAAAATAAGTAAAACTTAGGTGAAAATGCTTTCCTTATTGATAATGCCAAATGCCAAAGTAATCTCAAATGATATGTTTTTGATGTGATACGATTCTGTTTAGGACTAAATTGTTTACTTTCGAAAGAAATAGTTTATAAAACTTCATTAATTCAGGGCTCGGCAGCATGGCCTAGTGGCTAAGGTCCTCGCCTTGATCCCATATGGCCGCTGGTTCTAATCCCGGCGGCTCCACTTCCTCTCTGTCTCTCCTCCTCTCAGTATATCTGACTTTGTAATAAAAATAAAATAAATCTTTAAAAAAAAACCTTCATTAATTCAGTTGTAATGATGCATGGTGGTGAGGAGAGTGAGGAACCATAATTGGAAATTTTAAAAATCAGCTGATGAAACACAAAACATTTGCCATTGAATATTAATTTCTCCAAAAGAGTTTTGATGAAGAAAATCAAAGTCTGTAACTTATAAGGCCCATACGGAGATATTTATTTACTTCCTGCCCACTGGAAGTGTCAGACACAGGCTGTGAAAAGTAGAAGCATGAAATGTAGCAGTAGAATTGATGTGTCAGCACATGCAGCGTCCATGGCTTGGAGAACGTTAACGATGTGCAGCCGAGGTACAGAGGCGTGGGAACGGTGGTGGGTGGAGAGGGCAAGGTGCTACTGGTGGCCCGGGAGTGGGTTGATGCAGGGCCAGCGCCGACACGAGGTAGCATCACACTGAAGTGGATTCCTTAAGGATGACAGGTGTCAGCTGTGCCTCTGCATCCACCCTGGAGGAGTGAAGTGCCTGCTGAAAACTGAGTGGGCAGGGGAAAGCTGAAGGAAGCAGTGCAAACATTTGAAAGTATAAATATACCAGAGTTTGAGCTTGGAAGTGTCTCTCACGCCAAGCTAAAAGGAAAATCATTCGCTTCTCCTTGGTTGACTAAATGTATCAAACAACGTACTCTCTCTGCTGTGCTAAAATCTATAGATATAAAAGAGGAAGGCAGTAAGGTCTGACTTGTCCATATGTCTCCTTGGTGGGTGTTTGACATGCCGTTGGCATCGTGAGTAGAGTGGACTGGGGAGGTGATTGCATACATTTTGTCAGAGGAGACCAAAACTCTGATTTGGATATTGCGTTTAAAAGTTAATGTAGAGAAAAAGTAAGAACGAAGATTTCAGCAGTGTGTCTTACAGTGTTATCCCTGACAATTTTATTTTATTCAATTCTGAAAAAGATTCTCTGAAAGGAAGACAAGGCAGTGTTCAATTCTATCTAGGCTGATGAAGGTACCCCATCTTTCTAAGGGCAAGAGAGCAGCTCTGGGTTTTCGTCATCTTTTTCCCCTTTAGGAATTGCAAGTTAGTGCTATGATTTCATTTACACGAAGGTATTTCTGACATGAGGTAGTCACTGGAATGATTTATGTCGTTAATATGCACAAGTGCATTCACTGATGAGGACCGAGGCATCGTGCCAGATCATGAAAACGGCCATGTTTCTCCCTCTCAGGAGACTGGCTCACTAGCTCAGGATCACAGCAAGAAAGGAAGAGAAACCAAGGGTTAGATTGACAGTGGGTGAGCGTGATGTAGAGAAAGGAGAGAGCTTATGCTAAAATTGAAAAATGAAATAGATAGCTATGAAATTAAGAGCCGTTCTTAATAATTTCAGAGTGAGGGTGTATTGCAAAGAAACTAATGGTTCTTAAATGCTGCTGTTGCAGTATCTAACTGCTTTTCAGGAAATGGATGGAATCCTAGGATATTTTGCAAGTTTCCTGCAATATTTAATCTCTTCTCCTTAAGGGTTGACGGGAGCTGTGACTATGCTTAATACCTGAATTAACTGCATATTACTGGGGCTGGCTGAGGCTGTGACCATGGCATTTCAGATTAAGTCTGTACCTATGGCACTGGCATCCCACGGCTATTCCACTTCCATTCCAAATGCCTGCTAATGGCCTGGGAAGGCAGTGAAGGAGGGTACAAAGCTTTGGATCTTTATATCCAAGAGAGAGATCTGGTATTTATGGGCCTCCAGATTCAGGCCAGCCCTGTCAGTGCATAGATCTCTCTCTCTCTCTCTCTCTCTCTCTCTCTCTCTCTCTTTCTCTCTCTTTCTCTCTCTCTCTCTGTCTCTCAATTGTGACTTTCAAGTTAAATACATAAATTTCTAAGCAAGAGAAAAGGAGCATTTTGCCGACCAATACCTTGGCAGTGAGCCATTTGGAAGGGAGATGACCTATGTGAGGCTGATTGGTCGGATAAGCTCTTCCAGGAAATGTCTAGAACTCACAGTTATGCCCTGTTATTGCTGTGGCAGAAGCAAGACACCATGAGTTAGACAGCTGCAAAGCAAGAATTCTACCAGTCAGTATACAAGTGTGAAAGAGAACACTGACCCTCCAGGGAGACCACAGGCCTCGCTGACATCTTGGCTTCTGCCTTGTCAGATCATCTAGTCAAATCCGGATTTCTCAATGACAATAAAAAAAAAAAAAACTGAGGAAATATATGGTGGCTAATCTAGGGGCTATGTTTGTGGTAATTTATTACATTGTAATAAAAATAAATGAAATCTGTCTTGGATAAATATTCTGCAGACAGGAGAGAGGGCATAATACCTGTGGAAAATATTTTTACGAAAAATGAATGAAAATTTCTTGCCCAGTGCTACTTGGAAAGTCAGCCTCAAAATTCTTAGGCGAATAGACTTATTTCCCTACACTTAGCTCTTTATTTTTAAGAGTTTGAAAAACTTTAAATAAACAGCATGAACCAAACATGTTATTTTTGATATTCATTGACTTGAACCCAATTTTTAAAAGTCTCTTGTATAAATACATAATGTATGTAAATATACATTTATGATTCATATATACTGATATGAATGTGAAGTCAGCCATACATTGCAAACTCACAAGTTTTGAATTGTTTAGCATAATAGATTTACTCTTTCAAGATTTATGTATTCTTATTTGAAAGGCAGAATTACAGAGTGAAGGAGAGAGAGAGATCTGCCATCTGCTGGTTTACCCCCCAAGTAAACAATGGCTGAAGCTGAGCTGATCCAAAGCCAGGAGGCAGGAGCTTCTTCCGGGTCTCTCATGCAGATGCAGGGGTCTAAGCATTTGAGCCATCCTCTACTGTTTTTCCAGTTCATAAGCAGGGAGCTCTATCAGAAGTGGAGCAGCTGGGACTAGAACTGATGCCCAGATGAGATGTTGGTACTGCAGGCAGAGGATTAGCTGTTGAGCCACAGCAGCAGCCCCATTAAATATTTTTAGAATCCAAAAAAAAGCTGTTGAAAAAAATTAAAACCTATTGTAATCAATAAAATAAGAGATACATGAGATTCCTAAATAAGTCAGAAAAATAACAACATATTACTTCATGCTTGTCTCACCAATTAGTCTAAATTTTAACACACTGCATGTATCTTTCTTTTAATTTGTAACTTTAATCAGATAACTAAAGTAGAAATGATGTCCCTTTGCAGACCAAGCAATTTATTTTGGCCTTGGGACTAGTGATGACACAAGAACACAGATTCGTCTCTCAAAGCACTGCTTGGAATGGATCAGAATAACCTAAAAATAAGATCAATTTGATCTTCTGCATTGACTGTATGTATATTTGAGTGGACATGTTAACTCTGTCATGAAATACACTGTATTGGAGTATGCCCTATCTACATGGAAACAATATAAATGATCACACTATAATGCAACATGATTCACTCATATATTAATTTAATCTGACTATTCTATGAGAAGCATTGAGAACCTGATATTCATCAGAGATAAGCATTAAAAGTGCGCTAACATTCTGAAAGCAGTTCTAAGAAAAATTACCTTGAAGAGACGGAAAGATCTTTTATCATTAAAGAGCTATCTCCATTGAAATCGACACCAGCTCCTGTATTGACAAATGGCTCTTGATAGGCACTAGTCATTGGATAATTTCCTGATGGATGAATGAATGAATGCTTAGCCTGGGAAAGACAACATCATTTCTGTCAGTATTTATTTGATGGAAAGATGCTTGGTTTGTTTCAAAGGATATTAGTAAGGATCAGAACTGAAAGGTACATTGAGATGAATTTTAGCTGTATTTATGTAAGGAAGAAATTCCTCATAGTAAGTGCGGTTTTTATTTTTTTGTTTTTTTATTTTTTTGTTTTCAGGCTTCTTGAGTATTTGGGACTATATCTCTGTAGAAAGAGTCTTTTGATCTCAAGTTTCTATATTTCAATTTAGGTACCAAGAGGTTTTCCCAGGTAAAGAATGAACCATATGTATCTGATATTTTTTTGCTGAAACTTGAATCATTTTAGGAACGCCTAAAAATAGCTTTCAGTGGGTTCTCCTTTTGAGTTGAGAAACAAGTCACTTAAGACTAGGCAAAAGTGGATTAGAGTTAGAATTGGGTGAACGTGGATAGTCCCTACATTTACAATAATTAAGAAAAAAATTATTTTTATTTTTTAGAGTTGAGAGGGAGAGACAAACATCTTACATTCTCATTTTTTTCCTCTTCATATAACCACACTACTTGGAGTTGGCCATGTGGAACCCAGGAGCATGGAACATCATGCTCTTCCATATGGGAGAAGGGGCTCAAACACAGGAACCATCACTTGCTGCCCTCCAGGTTGTGTATCAGCAGGAAGCTGGACTAGAGACAGAGAGCTCGAACTCCAACCAGTCACTCCAACTGGGAGTGCAGGCACCCTAAGTGCTGACTTCAATGCTTTGAGATAAAATGTAGAAGACAGGTAAAAATTGTATAGTCGTATGGAGTATTACATGATATGTGCTACATGTATAAATCATCAATACATCAATAGGGTAAATGGCATTTATTTATAATAAACACATCTCCAAATTCTACCTTGTGGGTTTCGTTTAGAGAGAAACATGCAGTAAATTAACATTATCTATCTTTACCTTGCTTTGAAACAGAATCCCACATTTTTACTCCTTTCTAAACTGTAACTAGGATCCATGTGTCTCTCTCAGCACTGCCCTTCCCTTCTCACTCGTCAGCCTCTTGAAACCTCAATTATATTTGTCACTAGCCTCTTGGTGAGGACATTTTGAGCCAAGCACCCCAAAACTTCTTCAACTTGCAGTGTCAAGGAGAAACCAACACTTGCAGTGTCAAACCACTGGGTGTAATTAAACTGTAACGCAGTGTAGCTCATTTTGACTAATAGTAGAGTCTAGCTTCCCTTTGTATTTTTTCTAGAAAAGATTTGTCTTATTTATTTGAAAGTGTCAGCAAAGGATAAGGCAAAGATTGCTTCCTCCTGCTGGTTCATTTCCCAAATGGCCTCAATGGCGAGGACTGGGGTAGACTGCAACCAGGAGGCAGGAGCCTCATCTGGGCCTCCCGTTTGGGTGCAGTGTGGCCCAGGTAATTGGGTCATCACATGGTGCACGGTTTTGTGACATTTTAGCATGTGGGTGTAAAAAGATACCCTAAATGCTTGTCGAGTCAGGTACAAAATAATGATGGTTATTATTAGGAGTTAAGGAATTATTAGGAGTTAAGATTTGGACTGCTTCATAGCAACTCTGGAAGCTAGCAGACAAAGGCACACCTTCAAAATTCTTCGAAAGTTATCTGAAATCCCACCTATGTTTTAAATAAGTATGAAATGGTGAAAACAATAGCATTTTAAGAAAGCCCCTGCCTCAGAAATACAGTTCTATCCTATCGTTTTGTGGAGAGCTTCTCCAGTCAATACACCACTAAAATCATCGGTAGCAGATGGCAGAGTGTGGCCGCTGTACCTTCTCCCCTTCTTGGCAAAAAGAACTGCTGAAATAAAATCTAATGTTCCGCCTCTGAGGATGGGTGGCAAAAGGCCTACGTATTGTGCTGTAGTATAGAAGCAGGTCAGTATGCAATATCTGAAACCGAAAAGTTGAGCATCAGACAATACACACGTGAATACGCAGAACACGGCAAAGTCATAAAGGTCACGAACAGTGAAATTAAATGATGAAGTTTATTTTGGTGCAAAAAAAATTAAAGGCCTTTTTTTTGCCATGATACAATTTTCTGTGAACTTTATGAATATTCCTCGTACCTCGTGTAAATTAACCACTGGAGAAAACATGTCAGCTAATGTAAATTTCCCTTGGGGTGCTAGGTGAAAGTGCGTGCAGAAACGAAGAACCTTAGAGCGTGAGGCAATGCGATTTTCCACCACAAGCTGTGATGAACTATTAGATCAATTAAACTGCAAAAGCACGGCTTTCTTATAGGTACAGATCCCATAGTGTAAATGCTATAAGTAAATTTTCAAAAAAAAAGCTGAATATTTCATCCTGTGCTTTTCATTTTCTGCTGCATCTGCATCAGAAAGGTAAAAAAGGTCTATTATTTGTGCTAGTTGACTTACCAGAAGGTGGCTTAAAACAATGGCATTCTTAAATTGAGAGACAAAGGTCAAAGACAAGCAATGCCTTCGCTGTAAAAACGTATATCATGAAGCACACATCCTTAATGGCACACAGTGGCGGTCCACGGGGAACGAGGAGGAGTGCCTTTAGTTTGTCTCTGTGACTTATGACTGTGACATGACACTATTACATTTTGGGTTTTAGCATTTTTAAAGAGGAAGTAATAGTTATGAGAGATGAAGAACTCAGAATTAAGTACTGTAGTTATCCACAGAAGGGTAATTTGGTTTTGATGTATTGGCCTGGGCCTGTTAACTAATAATACCAAATTTTAAGTAGCATCTCACCAGTATGAAAAAGAGGTAGCATCATTATTAATGTCTAAACTATAGTGTGTTTCACACAGGATTATGGTAAAGGTCAGGCCATGTTTCTGTGAATTAAAAGCTATTCTGAGGTATCGCATTCCTAATCAACTCAGACCTAAGGTGCATAGCTCAGTTATAATGAGCCACAATGAATTTAAATAAACTGCAAGATACTGTATAGTGATTTATATGTGCACTGTGGTATCCTTTTAACTCATTAGCCATGAATGATACTATGTGTTTGCAACTGTTTTTTGCTGTATAACTATTTTTTAATCACAATATTTCTTAGTAAAAGTGCCGCCTGCTACCATTTTCTCTGGGTGCCTATAAGGGAGTGTAAAAGGATGTTCCTGGCACGGACCAAACATGAGTCAAAGCAGAAAGAAACTGTCAGATAGTCACTCCAATAAATTCTATAAATTAACAATTTGTAATTGTGTTCACATGTTTATCTTATCACCGTACAGTATTGCCATGAGAACTGGGGGAAAGAGTTGAAGGTTATATGTGGTTTTCTGAATCCTATTTTAGACTTATCCTTGTGGGGGATTTTTTAAAAGTCATTTACAACATTAAAGCTTTTATACAAATAGAAATAAAAAAATAAAAATAAAAAAACACTAAAATTGAACCAATAACGACTTTGCTTAATAATTCATAGGAGTCTTACTTATCATCTTTCATTCTCTTATACAGACCCAATATTGTTTGCAAATAACATATTCCTACGTTTGATCTTAGCTAAGGTTTAACTATAGGTTTTTAAATTACATTTAGTAAAATGCTTCAATTTTTCTTATTTCAAGATTAGAGAACATTTTCACACATGTCCAAACATTATTTAAAAAAGAGGAGTATGTCACTGATCAAAAGTTGTTCGTGGATAGCTCAGTTAACACTTTTTTTGTGTGTCATGAGAGGACGCTGCCTATAGCATCCTGGGCACTTGTACTTCCTTGTGTGTAAGAAGCCCATGCAGGCATTATATTGTCTTAAATGAGACTCTTTGTACTTGATAAGTCTTTTGTATCACTGGAATTGAGCTAATTTTTTACCAACCCCTTCATTTGAAAACACATTTTCTCCTTGTGGCCAAAATAGCTTTTAAGTTTCATCATCAGTTACATATATTTCTTAAGATTTCCTACAGTGAACTATCACCTAACATGCACTTGATATTTGACTTGTAAATTGAAGAATAATGTAGCAGAGGCCGATAACTATTCGTGAATGTTTACTCTCCCTTCCTTAGCTTTTTTTAATCAGTTAATTTATCTTTATTGGAAAGTCAGAAATACAGAGAGGAGGAGAGACAGAGAGGAAAATCTCCCATCCAATGATTCACTCCCCAAGCTGCTGCAATGACCAAATTTGAGCCGATCAGAAGCCAGGAACTAGCTGCTTCTTCCGGGTCTCCCACACAGGTGCAGGGTCCCAAGGCTTTGGGCCGTCCTCAGCTGCTTTCCCAGGCCACAAGCAGGGAGCTGGATGGGAAGTGGAGCTGCCGGGATTAGAACCGGCGCCCATATGGGATCCCCGGGCTCTCAAGGCGAGGACTTTAGCCGCTAGGCCACGCTGCCGGGCCCAATAA
This sequence comes from Ochotona princeps, assembly GCF_030435755.1. Taxonomy (NCBI): domain Eukaryota; kingdom Metazoa; phylum Chordata; class Mammalia; order Lagomorpha; family Ochotonidae; genus Ochotona; species Ochotona princeps. The sequence goes on from NC_080859.1 coordinate 8,817,967, forward strand.
CCACCCTCTTTCTTAATTCTCCTGTCACTTTGAAATAATTATTTTCATGTTGTCAATCTCTCCCACAATTTATTTACACAGAGTTGATTCTAGTCTCGCTCTCTTATTTTGGTAGTATTAAAAAAAAAGGATGTCTTTCTTGCCTATTTAATATGAACTGTTAAACTTTGACAATTCCAGATAATGTATTAGTGGGGGACTAGGAGAAATGTTGTCCTTACTTTCCAAGAGCTTGCAACTTACAAGGGTTATTCCAATTTCTTGACTATAAACTTGAGGAAAAGCTTCAAATACCCTCTGTGAATCTATTTAATTCACACACAAATTTCTCTTCAACCTTGGGCATTCTGGAGGCCTTCCAGACTGATTGTACTTATCTTGAGGTTTTCTGGAATAAACCTTACCAAAATTTACGCTGAAGTCTGGCTTACATGGTAGCTGAGTAATGGTGTGATTACGCAGCAATATCTTCTTTCCTGGGATCATAGGAAAACTGAAATCTGTTACATGAAGATATGTTACTTTGTCTTGAGTGCTTGCTTTCGCTTTGGTTGTTCTACACTTCACTGACATGCTAGTATTTGGTGCTGGATTTGGGGCACCTTGGATTAAGATACCACCTGATCCAGCTCCCTGCCAATGAACCTAGGAAAGTAGCAGAGAATGACAAAGTGCTTTAACCCCTGCAACCTGTGGGAGACCTGATTGGAGTTCTTGGCTCCCAATTTGGCTTGACCCATTGCTAGCTGTTAGGGCAATTCGAGAAGTTAATGGGAGATGGAAGAGTTCTCCTTGTTACAGGTGATCTCTCTGTTGCAATGCCTTTCAAATAACTTAATTTTTTAAAAATACAGAATGAAAGAACATTGGAGTATCCAATGACACACAGTAGAGTCATGTAACATGGAGCTTTAGAGACTGGACTAGACAGGGATATAGGGAGGCGAGGAAAAAACTGACAGCACAGTTCTTGGATGATTTGTACAGTGTTAAGTAATTTGCATAAACTGAATGCTCACAGAAATCAAACACATTAACATTACATGTAAAAATAGAGGATGACTGTGATGAAGATGGCTGACTGGTGTCAGATTGAAGGCTTCCAGAAAAACATAACTCAATATACTTTTCCTTTGGATTTTACTTTAGGGATATCCAATTCTTAATAATCTATAGGGAAAAGTATCTTTTGACACTTAATCATAAAGACACTGGACATTTTCTCTCCTTTCCCACTCCTCTTTCTCACTTAATCTCTAGCCAACATTTCTTGTCATGACAAAACATGTTTAATGTGTTGTGGATGAGTGACCTGAAGGTATTCCATCTGAGTGGGCCACTGGCGCAAGCAGAGACCTTGTGCTGTTCCGTTGGTGCAGAAGGTTTGGTCCAGTCTTTCCTTTGGTTGCCTTCTCTGTAACATTCACAGCTCAGTGCACTTCTTCTCTTTTGTGAGGCCCTCAAGGCCACCAAAGCTTTTGTAAGTGATGCTCTCGTATCCTGCCACTCTCACAGGTCAGCTCTGTTCCCTGTCTCTATCATTTGTTGGCCATAACACTTAATATTGCCTAGGGTTACTATTTCGTTAATTCATTGCTGGTTCCAAGCTGAACCATTGCTTTATTAACTATTATCCTCTATTAGCAAATCAGTTTCCTGAAATAATTGATATTGTCCACATTGTTATTTATCTTGCACCTAAATTATGCCTGATGCATGGTGTACTCTCAATAATGAAGAAAACTTCTTGTGACATTCATTAATTACATAAATATATTAACTTCTTGCTCCCCTATTTTGCCATGAATTAATTTCTCTGCTATCTCCATTCCATACCCTGTATTTTCATGGAAAAATTGCTCCTCTTTCTTCTCCAATTAAATCTTCTGAATTCTAGTTGAGGAATGAATACTCGCTTCTGATTGTGTTTATTTTTCATTTTGTTTTTGTGACCTAGACCTTTGGGAAAATATATGAAAATGAGAATATGTCTTATTAGGAACAATTTATTTCAAAAATATGAAGGTTATGTGAAGGAGTAGGGCTTTATCAAAATTTAATTTGTAGGATGAAAGGAGTTGACAAGTTCTATCACCACCTCATATACGCAGTGTAGACAGATTAGCTTCCTTGAGGGGGCCTTCAAAGATGTACTTTCTGGTTTTGTTTACTACAATTGCAACATTCTCTTTGCTTTGTTCTGTAGGTTGCTTAATATATCATTTGGTTCTACATGTTTCTTTCTCCTGATATTTCTTTTATACTGTCAGATCCTGCCACGTCCATTCAAATCTAAAATTGTCTGAAACTATCTAAGTCACAACAAATCTGCTGTGTGAATAAAATCTTTATGGGGAGCTGTGAGGTTTCCAAGGCACATGCATAATAGAAATTCAATATCACTTCATTTGAGTACAGGCAGAACTACCAATAGCTGCATTTCCCAGAGACCCACAAATTGTGCTATGAAAAGAATGATTACGACAGGATGCCAGGCCTGTGTATGGGAGTCTGGTAAATGTATTTCACAGTCAGCGGAGGAGAGAGGGGTGCTCTCGAATTCAAAATTGTATTACAAGGTCCTTAATACTAATCAATTTTGATTTTAATAGCATATTCCTCTTAATGTTAAAATTAAATTCAAATAGGAAAAATGGTAATTTCTGCAAGCTGTTTTAAAATGGAGAATTTGGCATTGGCTTCTGTAACTTCAGTGCCAACAATGCCGTTAGGAAAAAAGCTTATAAATACAAAATACATGTATCTTTTTCAAGTTTAAGAATTAATAGGGGCCAGCTGTGATGATTCAATGGCTATATCCTCATCCGCGGGCACTGGGATCCCATATGGACGCCAGTTCGTATCTTGACTGCTCCACTTCCCATTGAGCTCCCTGCTTGTGGGCTGGGAAAGCAGTAGATTACTCAAATTTGGAGGATAAGTCAGAGAATAGAAGATTTTTCTCTCTGTCTCTCCTTCTTGTGGTAAATCTGATCTGCCTTTCCAATAAAAATAAATTTTAAAAGAAGAATTAATAGGAATTAGGTATCTCCAAAACAAAAATTGAAGTAGGAGAAATGTTCTAGTATTTAAAAATACAAATTAATGAAATTAAATAAATTACTTTTTCATCAATATTTTCCCTCTTTGGGCTAATTTGTTCCAATAATGTTTTTATCTAATGGTTACCATATAATTTCACTTCATAAATCTGAAGTTAAGGTCATATCAGACAACTTTTATGTGAAACAATAATGGAATGAATATATTTGTTGATTCACTTTTATGCATAATTTTCTAAAATATTAAGTGAAAACCAAAATATATCCTATATAATTTATAATCCTTGATATCAAATTTAATCTTAGGAATCTTTAATGATCATTGTGATTTGTCTTAATTTAGTGACTTATATGACTCAGGTACAATTATAACTTCTTTTAAGTTCTAAAAGACTTAGGATAACCCGTGGTGACAGAGTAATAATTGGTTACAATCTCTTCATTACACACCCTAAGTCAAGTTTCCTAAAGACCTTGACATAGTGATCATTTCTATGAGATTAGGGTGTCAGAGTTAAGATGGTTTTTGACATAAATGAACACCAGGTAAAGACACTATTTTTCCTTTATTTGAACTTGGTGCTGTAAGTAGAGTGTGTAGAACTACCTAGGCAAGCTGCTTCTGCTGTGCCAACCAAATCTCTACGGACATTCACCTTGAATTTATATAATGATATCCTGTCTTCCATGGTGCTGCTGCCAGGGGTTGGGCCCTCAGAACAGAATGGAACATGTACTCAGAGCCCTGGAGTGTGGATTTAATGTCTCTAAAAATAGGCCCAAAGAAATTCTCCTGTTGCCTCCACCAACTGAGGACACAGAGAGGAGTAATCCAGGAACCAGACAGTGGGCCTTCACCAGACACCGTATTTGCTGATGCCCTCATCTTGGGCATGTTCAGCCTCAAAAAAGTAACAAATAAACCTTAGTAATTCATACTAGAAGGAAAAGCTTGAGTTTAATTCTAAAAGCAATTTTTGATGTTTAACTTAAAGTTGTTTTACCATTTTCAGTTTTCACCTAAATATTACTCAAGACAATATAACTTTGCAACTAAGTATACTACATATTTCTTGATACTCTCCTCCTTATTCTCTGCTCTTTTTTCCCCTGTCTACCTTCTTCAAAATCTCTCTCCACTGTCTGCATACAGCAAATATAAAGATCATCCCTCATGAAAAATGAACGGTTATTTTCTACCTTCCTGTTTTATTTAAATTAATTTTAGCCAGTTATTCATATAGACAAAAAGAAAAAAAGGCTCTGCATAAAAATGGCAAAAGTCATCATTTTTGCTATTGTTCATGTTGAAATGCTGTTTTCTTCTCTAATGAAGGAATGTTGGCCCAGGCCCTGGACATCAGGATAGTTCTAACTCAGGACAGTTTATTGCTCAACACTCAGGTCTGCCTTTGAAGACTCAGAAGCTTAGGAGACTGAGCTGCAATAAATAAATTGCAATTATGACACTTGAAATATTCAAGGCCAGAATTTGACATACAATTATTTTAAAAGGCAATCATGGTATTGCATATATTCATGATTTCTTTTCCTTTTTTAAAAAAAGATTTATTTATTTCTATTGGAAAGTCAGATATACAGAGAGGAGGAGAGACAGAGAGGAGGATCTTCTGTCTAATGATTCACTCCCCAAGTGGCTGCAATGGCTGGAGCTGAGCCAATCTGAAGCCAGGAGCCTGGAGCTTCTTCTGGGTCTCCCACATGGGTACAGGGTCCCAAGGCTTTGGGCTGTTCTTGACTGCTTTCCCAGGGCACAAGCAGGTTGCTGGATGGGAAGCAGGGCTGCCGGGATTAGAACTGGTGACCATATGGGATCATGGGCATGCAAGGCAAGGACTTTAACCACTACGCTATCACGCCGGGCCCATATTTCTGAATGTCTTTTGAAAATACTGTATTTGGAAAGGTCTGGTTTGTCTCTTGTTAAAACAGTAGAAATTTATAAATGGCCTAAGTCACCCCATGCTTACTTTCATGAGAAATATTCTTAATTGAATTGAATGCAGATGTTCTTTACTTCAAACATATTAAAATGACACAACACTAACTGCATAAAGAGATGAATTGGCAAGACACTTGCTAAATTCTTTTTTTAAATTAAGGTTTATGTTTTATTTTTACTTGAAACATAGAGCTATAGAGAGTGAAGGAGGGAGCTCTTCCAGCCACTGGTTCACTCTCAAATGGTTGCAGCTGCCAGAGCTGGACTGGTCTGAAGCCATAGACCTGGAGCTTCGTGCCGGTCCGCTACATGGGTTCAGGAGCCCCAGATCTGGGCCATCTTCCACTGCTTTATCAAGCTGTTGTCACTAGGCCTGACAGGAAGTAGAGCAGCTGGGACACAAGCCAGGGTGCTGGTATTGCTGCAGGAGGCTTAAATTGCTCTGATAGAGCATCTGTCGCAGTTGTTTAAATTCTAAATGACATTCTTTGTGGATTTACTGAAACTGTAAGTTCTTTGAAAGATTAAATGTTTTATAAAAATATCTTGTTTCACTGTGTATGCATAATGATTTTATCACTTCTCATAGAAAGTAGTAGACCTAAAGGAAAGGATTTTTATTTATTTGCTTCGAGGGCAGAGTAACGGAGACATAGAGAGGTATTTTCCATCCACTGTTCCCTCCCCCCAGTGACCACAGCATCCAGCACAGGGTCAAGGCAAAGCCAGGAGCCAGAAGCTTCACCCACGTTTCCCAAGCACACGGGTCTTCTGTTGCTTTACCAGATCCATTGGCAGCGAGCTGGACTGAAAGTGGAGAAGCTGGCACTCAAACCTGCTCTTTCCTGGGATTCTGAGTGAGAATGTGACCTCACTGGCTGGGCCAAAGCACTGGCCCCTAAAGGGAAGTTTTTCTTATACTTATTTAACATAAAGATTTTCTCCAATATGTAATACAGGCTGGAAATTTGCTTAGCATTGTACGTTTGCTTAAGGAACTTAGGATAGTGAGAAATAATTTCTATTGCATTGTCCATGCTGTTTCTGTGAGTATTAAATAATAGAAATTGTTGTGCCAGTATCCAAGAAATTTACAATTTAGGAAAAAGTGTATAGAAACAGTAAACTACAGCAACCCAGGCCAGAGGGTAAGTTGAACACTTACACATGGTGTCTTCAAAAACAACTTGTAAAAATGCATATTTTGAGAAAATTATGCATTCATAGGTTTCACATTGTTTTGCACTGAAATCATCTTACCTTTTCCAGAATCATCTTATCTTTTAATTTCATTTCCCATGAGCCTTTTGAAGTTCCCTTGCATATGATATCAACAGTTTCACCTGAAACCACAGAAAGGAGATTTCAGCGGAGAGTCCAGCTCTGCAAAGCTTGGCCACGCTGGCGGCAGCCCATGGGAACATCTCCGTTGTGACAGTCAAGTGTATCAAAAGCCTCAGAGGAGCCCAGAAGAGCACACAGAAAGTTGCTGGGTTTCTAAGATGGGTAGTTGCCTGACTGAATATGCGAAGAAATTAATCTGATGATGGATCTATACAAGGGAATTGCCTGAAGGTAGGGTGTTTTCTTTGCTTTTTTTTTCCCCCCAGTAAATGGAAGGATAGGGAGGGATAAGGAGAGAGGAATACGGAGAGTAAGGGTTGACTCATTACTACAATGGTGGAACTTATGGGATTTTCTGGCTAATTGAATATGAAAGGGAAATAGTAGAAATCACTTTCCAAAGCCATGTCCAATCTTGGCAGGTTTAGTGAGCTACAGAATGGCAATGTGAAAGTACAACCACAGCTAACTTCACCCATCTCTACACACTGTGCAACTATCGTTCATCTGTCCAGGTTGAGTTGGCCAAAGTGCTAGAAACAGCACCATTCCACTTGGACGATAGAAAAAGATATTGACAGAGTCTAAGTGAAATATTATACAGATAAGTGGTTTTACTATCTAAGCAATTATGTTCTGTAAAAACAAGGTAGGAAGAACGGTAGTTTCCATGATTATAAAGGAAATGCAATTATTGTACAAATATATAATTGTAAATGAATGAAAGATTAATGAACCATGAATTATTAGTGTGGATCTTAGAAGTGTCATTAAAAAGCTTTTACCTTTTTGTGTGATATTTATTTCTTCTTTATTAAGTAGCAAAGCAATTATATAATTATCATTTGAAGAATTATTTTCAAGTGTGAAAGCGTTAAGTCCTAACAGCGCTCTAGGTTAGCTTTCATACATATTCTGATCACAAAGAGTACTTTCCAACAAAAGTTGAGGAATTCCTCTTGGGGTTTTTTTTATACCCAAAGCAAAATTATTTTTCTCATTTGAATTTTTTCCTAATCTTTTTTTAACTATTGAAAAATGTATCTAATGGCTTTAATTTAAGAATGGTGACTTCCTATTGGTTTTTAATGACAATGTCAGTTTTAGTATAGTTCCTGATTTCTTAAAAGAAGACAAAGGTTAATGAATCCTGTAAAAGCCAAGCAAATGAGTTTTCCTGGGTTTTTAACAAGTAGAGGGGTTTCCAAATGTAGAATGACTGTATTTGCTGAGAGAGCCAGAGAGAGAAAGAAGCGCGCACACACTGTATGTGTGTGTGTGTGTGTGTGCGTGTGTGTGTGTGTGTGTGTGTGTGTCTTCAAAGGCCATTGACATTTGGAATATAATGAAGCAAAAGCTGCTGCGCAGGGTGTGTAAAAGCTAACTTCATCTGTCTTATGCATGCATATATTTTCTTCTTTGTGAGATTATCATAGTTTCAATGTTTGAGGATTTTATTCTATGTGATTTATGTAATAAAAAATTTAATGTGAAAGAAAACCTGATTTTACAGTCTTAACATTGACAGTTTCAAGTCTCCTCTGAAATATTGGAATCAAAATTAAATGTCCTGAGCACATTTTATCTTTTTATTTAATTTCAATATTTTTATTGGAATGACAAATTTATAGAGAGAAGAGACAGAGAGAGGAAGAGCCTCCAACTGCTGGTTCACTCCCACATGGCTACAGTGACTGGAGCTGGGCAGGTTTAAAGCTAGAAGCTCCTTTCTGGGGTCTCACATGGGTGCAGGGCTCATTGCCTTCCCAGTACACAAGCAGGAAGCTGGATAGAAAGTGGAACAATCGGGACATGAACCTGTGCTTCCAATATGGGATGCCTGTACTTGTAGGCAGAGGATTAGCCAATTGAGCTACTGTTTTATTAATGGATCAGATTAGCAATGATTCTACTCATGTATTATATTGCTACAGGCTACAAAACATGCTTTTATATCCACATTGAAGGATAAGGAGTACTGTAAGTAGAGATTTAAAGCTATAAAATGTAGGAGACACAATATACATAAAAGCTCTGTTATTGATTTGAACATTCCTTTTAAAACTTAACTTATTTCCAGATGCATAGATTGTTTTGGTATTCTCTAAAGGTCTACATTCAAATTTGATGTATATTCTTATTATTGAATTATTTTCATATGAATAAAAGAAATGCATTTAATGACAGCATCATCAAAACACAGCATACTTCACTAAAATATGAATAAATTATTTGTAATATTTGCATAAATACATTTGTGCCATATATATTATTTCTGCTTTAAGTAATACTGCCTTACAATTATGCATTAAGTTTGCAGTTACACACAAGTTATGCAATTAAACTTTCCCTTAAAATCAGTAATTATAAACTTTCCTGCACACGCAGTAGCTCCTAAAGTGGTAATGCATTTGCAGCAATAACCACTACACTGTGTGTTCCTTTTCTGCTATTCAGCAAAGGGATGGAGTAGGGAAATAATTTCACACTGCATATAATGTATCTGATATGAAGCAAACTTGAAAATTATTTAGTTACAGATTTTTCTGACCAGGCTTGCAAAGTAGCATATATTATGTTAATGGGCCAGCATTTGAAAATGAATTTGAATATTAAATGCACTAAGTTTAGGTTCTGACATGAAAGCAGGCATCATTGATAAACAATTTACAGACAGGTTCCTGTTAACTGTTTCATGACTATTGCTTATAATCAAGTTTTGTGCTTAACAGCTGTAGCCTTATTGTTATTTTTTTCATTGAAAATTCTATAATGTAGGAACCCAATGATTGGGCACATAACGAAGTCCTTTTACAGTATTAGAATTTTAGTAGCAGTCTATATTTAGTTGTGTTCATGCAAAAAATTATTCTTTTAAAGTTATGTGTAGAAAATAAATGATCAATGTCAGTCCTGTGATAATGGTGTCCTGCATTTCCTAACTTTCATGTGTAAACTAATACATTGGAGTTGCACGTATCGGGCTGCATACTACCAAGCCGCTGTTATATATTCAACCAAAATATCTTGTTTACAAACCCAAGCAGAGATCACAGATTTACTGTTGGCGGATTCATAGCGTTTATATCCACAGAAAATGAATAGTTAATAGCAAATTGTCCCACAAAAGCATATTTTTATTGAAAGAGCAAAGCATTACAGTACACAGGATGTTTTAGGTCATTTGTTTTGTTTTTGCTCTGGGTCATTTTACAAAAGCACTTCTGCTTTCTAGCACTACAATGAGAGCCACTCTACTCCCCAGATATTACCCAGCAGCACTTGGGGGCTCTTAATGATTAATACCGTCACCGTCCAGCCACAAACCTTTCTGCCGCAGATAATGCCAGGCAGCAAGCACGCTTGACACTTTTAATGTATAATTAAGTAGGAAAAGTCAGCACTCAGTATGCAAATTTTTCAAAATGATAAATGATGCCATACAGCAGTAGGGATTGATTTGGTGTAAATGAAACTAATTAAGGAAATGTCAAACATAATTAATAAAACAGGTTTAAGCTGCAAAACATTGTCAATTGAATGAATGAGGAGGCATTGGCTCCTATTGTTTCTGCTTTATTTAGGGCTTGTGTTTAGCTTGTACTCTCTTCCTAAATGCACTTTTGCTACCTCACACCCTCCGCCACCAATTCCCAGAGAGGGGGAAAATAAATTTGCTTGTCTCTCCACTGACTGCAGAAATTAATTGCAGAAATCTTGTCCCATCCAAGTGTTACATTCACTCACAGGACATTAACATAACTAATTTGAAAGAGCCCAAATGACTGCATAATAGAGCACTGTCAGGATGCCTGACAGTCTTTGGTCATACCAAATTAGCTTGGTTTTCTAATTGAAATTTTTTTTTCCTTGGGACTCTTTTTATAATTTTTCCTCAGCTATCCATTTTTGATAAGAACAAAGGTTTTATAATTTACAAAAGAGTGCTTGACCTATAATTATTAGGAGGAAATTAAGGGGAGGTAGAAAAGTCAGATTTAGTCCTGGTAATGATGCTAGAGACCTTGCTCCCTCCAGGGAGCCTGAAGAATAATGGAATCTTCTATTTTTACGGGCGACCTGTGCACTGGTGCTGACTCTCACTGTGAATCCACGTTAGTTTGCAGATCAGTTGCTTAACACTAGAAGTGCCAGCAGAGCAGCAGCTCATTCCTCCAAATGTCAGTCAAGACAGGGCCATTTCCACACACCCTTCCCTCTCAAAGAGGAGGCTCAAGAACGTCCGCCATCCCTGTAGAACATTCTTGTAAATTTTGCATGTAGAGTTTGATGCAACTCAATTTGTGAGGCATTTGGGTAAATGAGAGTGGAGGGGGTCAGGGATTTGTCAAGATTAAGAAATTTGAAGTATGACAGATTGATTCCTATGAAAGGGAATCCAAAATTCTAAAATGTTTGTCACTTTTAAGCTATAGACGTCATTCTAACATATCTAGTAAGGTTTTTAATATAAGACATCTGCAAATATTGTATCCAAAGCTTGGGATACTCACTCAATAGCATATGTTTTCCTTTGAATATGCCATAGAATGTCCTTACGCATAAGAAAAAAGAAGGTTTGTTATTTCTGGATTGTGAGTTATACATTTTCTATGGTGTTTCAAACTGACTGGGACAATTTTATAGAGCTGAAGGCATAGTTTGCACAAAAAGGTGGTATGTATGGTTTTATATTTGTCTTTACTTGTTCCATATTATTTTAAGTTTTTCCATAGGAAAGTTTTTATTTATTTAAAATGTTATTTTAAATAATATTTATTTAAGAATTTATTTGTACTAGTTTGATGAAGAAAATACATTTGGTGGAATCATCTTACATATAGCCATAAGACTTACTCAAACCTAGAGTAACCAAGAGAGTTGGCAGTTGGCAATCAGATAGGCAAATGATTATTGAAACACAAAAGAGAATGACTATGCACATACTGAATTTGGATTTTCAGAGCTAGAAAGCAATGAAGAAGAAAGTATCACCTTTCCAACAGATTGGAAAAAAAAAATATGATCCATACGCAAGCAAATAGGAGGAACAACGAAGAACACCCAATCTTTAACCTGAATGTCACCCCTCATACAAACAATTCACTCAAGATTAATCATGGAATTGTATGTAAAATATGAAACTCGTGCAGCAGGCACTTGATACCTTGATGGACACCTTGGCTGGGATACGTCCATCCTTTATAGACCTTCTGGAGTTGAGCTCTCATTCTGATTTTGTGTCTAGCGTCTTGTTAAAGCAGAAGACCCTGGAAGGCAGCCAATGATAGCTCAGGTAGTGGGGTTTCCATCTGTGTGGGAGACTTAGTGTTCTCCTTTCCTGGATTTCACCCAACCCAGTTCTGGCTCTAATGCGATTTGTGTACAAAGTATTTATAATAGTGTATGTACTTGCTCACTGTGTATTTAGATAATGGCAACAATTATATAAATCCATACATATGATGAAATTTATTAAACTGTACATCAGAATAAAAGCCAACATATTGTATGATAATCCTGAAAACAAAAACTGAAAAAATAAAATCAAGATGGACTGAAGCATGTTTTATCATGTTCTTCATGAAAACCCCAAAATCGGTTATGTATTTATTGCTAAAATTAATTCAGTTTTTAAGTATTGGGAAAACTCTTAGGTTAATTTTATTGGAATCTTTATGATATTTTCATGATAAAATTATAACTAACTTTCATGGTTGAAAGAGGTCACTACACAGTATAATTGCTCATCACTAGAAAATGTTTAAATTATTCTGATTATTGAATTCTGTTAGAGTTGATATCTGGTTGATTCAAATTAGCCTGTAACAGGTAACTTCTTATAGTAGATTTCTCTGTACTGTATGAGCTTCACCTTTATAATAATTAATGCATTTTTGCCACTTCAAGACGATATCTATCTATAGGTAGATAGATGACAGAGACATGGTTTTCTACTTTAGCCTTGGAGAGCTATCATTGGAAGGCTTTCCCCTCTCCCAACTTACCGCTCTATATAGATGGATGCTTATTTAAGATTAGAAGAAATCTATTACTGACAACTGCTTAATATCATTTGATTAATTTATCAAATGCCGACTATGTCTTTGTGCTTACTACCATGAATTGATACCAATATCTTAAAGCATAATTAAGAATTACATAATTCATGTGGTTAGCATTACTTTTGGTAATTGAATCATCATTTCCTTTACTTACTAAGTGGAATATTAAATGATGTACCTGCTAAGCAATTATGCTGCCAAGTTTAAAAATAAAACATTTAACAGAATGGAATAGGAAGTGATGTGATGCAATATTTACAAAATGGTAATGAAGTTTCTATGTGCTTCTTGGACCTTAGTCTTTTGGAACAGTGCAAACAATTTAGTTACAATCAAAATTAATTTTAGGTAAACTAGATTCCCGTGGCTTGACTTTAGAAATGCCTAATCTGTACTTAATAAATTAATTTTCCTAGGAATAAAATGGAAAACCACTGATGAATAGTGTGAATGAAAGCGTGTGTGCATGTGTGTGAGTGTGAGAATGTATGTTTTTAGAAAGCAGCTTGATTCCTTCTGAGGTTCACCTGAGTGCCACATCTTTTGGACATTTAGAGATTGTTTCTGAGAACACAGTAGGATAGTTGCAAAGTATTGGCAAAACAGAGATGAGCCCAGCGCAGTAGCCTAGTGGCTAGAGTCCTCGCCTTGTACACATTGGACTCACATATGGGTGCTGGTTCATATCCTAGCTGCTCCACTTCCCATCCAGCTCCATGCTGTGGCCTGAGAAAGCCATGGAGGATGATCCAAAGCCTTGAGACTGCCCCTGAGTGGGAGACCCGGAAGTGGCTCCTTGTTTCTCGCTTCAGATCACTGGAGCTCCAGCCGTTGTGGCTGCTTGGGGAGTAAATCATCTGATGGAAGATTGTCTTCTCTGTCTCTGCTCCTTTCTGTATGTCTGACTTTCCAATAAAAATAAATAAATTAAAAAACCACATAAAGTAGTTTCATTGAGGTTAGAAATAAGAGCAGATTATCTCTGTGGCAGACAGTGAAGCAAACTGGCAGAAGCTCACTTTGCTGCACACTTTTGAGTGCTGAACGTTCCAATGGCTTCATGCTTTGACAATCCGTTAGAAACAATGGCAGGGGTAGGTACACTATCATACAACCTGAGCCACTTCCTATCCCTGCCTTCCTCTCCACCATCAGTCTCTCCATGTCCACAGAGACTGTTTTCACTGTGTGAAAGTTGTTTAGTTTCCCCCATGGTCTGGTATAAAGGAAATCCTACCACAGTGAAGGATTGATCTCTCAACAATCTTATTTTTCTAACTACAGAATAAATGTTAAAGATTGCTTGTCTGTATTTGGGAAATACTCTGGAACTGGCATAACTTCTTATAAAAAAAAGATATACTCATTTATTTTGAAAGTCAATGTTGTTAAGAGACAGGGATAGACATGCAGAGAGATTTTCCACCCACTGTATTACTGTCCAGTTGGCTCAATGGCTGGGAAGCTGAGAACTTCATCTCATTTTCCCTCCTGGTGGCCCAGACCCAAAGGCTTGGTGTTTCTCTTCTATTACATATCCCAGGCTATTAAAAGTGGAAGTTGGATGGGAACTGAAGAAACCAGGACTCAAATGGGGTGTCAGCATCTGAGGCTGCTACTCTATCCACTATACCACAATGCCTTCCCCTGACACAGCTCTTGGGAGAGACTTCAAAAATTCTACAGAGTGATTTTTGTTTGGGTTGTGATCAGTGATTGAAGATGGTAAGTAGTTTCAGGACCAGCCCAATCTCTTTCTTAGGAAACTTTGTCCCAGGCTGCAGCTCTTCCTGACTTGCTTCAGTGTGCTCTATGTGCAGTGATCTTTGCAATAGGAATTTCTGCACTGGAAATTACTCTTCAAATGTTTAAATTTTCTTGAACCACAACTACTCAATGTATGCCTTTCCATCTGTGTATTGAAGTTACACACTGATTTATCAATAATGGAGGCTCCTGATGATTTCTCAATTTCTCACAGAATGGAGAGTTACTGTCTGGACTAACATTGACACTATGTAGATAAAAGATACAGAGGAATAAAGACTCTGTATAATCACGTCCATTGGAGTGAGGTGATGAAATGAGTTCTTTTTTTCCTGAACATCAAAGGCTTTTATGTCAAGGATGCACACATAGCCACAAACACCATTAGTGACATAGAGACATGCTAGACAAACAGTGCTTTTTTAGGAATCAATTGGGCAAGCAGACCCACCCTTCCTTCCTTCCTTCCTTCCTTCCTTCCTTCCTCTATTTCTCTTTTTCTCCCTCCTTCTCTCCCTACTGCCTTCCCTTCCCTTCCTTTCCCTTCTTTCATTCCACAATAAATTATTTCTTTTACTTCTCTATTCTAAATACATTGTCTTCTCTTTCTTTTATTCTGTAATTTTGTAATTACCAAATGGAAGATGACAGAAACATGATTACTGACCCCAGAAATACAATGATTCTATGATGCATGTTAACACAGCTATTATATTTACTAGAAAAGACTTAAGATGGAATAATTTTTGCTAATTTTTAACTCCCATTGTTTCAGCAGACTCAACCACCTACGAAGTCAATGGAAGCTTCTCACCTCACAAAGAAGAGAACTAAAGCTCAAACTCTCAGAAAGTGGCCGAGTCTCACACAGTGAGTGAGCAGTGGGGCAGTGGGCTCTGGATTTTAATTTCTGTTATTTCAGCTCTTAAGTCTTTGAATTTCTATTTTATCCACTAAACAAGTGGATAGTTGGGAATGGGTGAGTGAAAGGACTCTTCCAGTGCAATTTCAGGGAAAATCAAGAAAGATATTTTTTTTTGCATTGAAAAATATCACACTGTTTGAATCCACATCAAAGACAAGAACAGGATGAAAAAACTTTAGTAGTGCAAGGTCAAATGCATGCCCACACATTTTATAGTATTACAGGATGTTTTTCTTCTATGTTTTGAAATATTTAAGGAATGAATCCTTAATTACATTTGCATGCAAATAAAAATAAGTAATTTACTACATAAAGAATGAGCTTCGTCATATAATTCTGTGAGTGGGAAATGTAATACAATAAAATATAATCATATATGAAATACTTGATTCCAAAAGGGATTCCTTCATTTACTTTTAGCAAGAGACTGAAAAATGATACTGTGCCCCCAAAGGCCTCACTATCAGGTTTGTGATCAATAATTGCCAAGTGGTTGCTTGAAAATATCTTGGTGGCCATGTTGAATCCTGACTATTGTGGCTATTTCTATTTTTTTTTTATTGTGGTTAGAACTCTTCATATGGGATCTACCCTCCTAACTTGATGTCAAGTGCCCAGTGCAGTATTGGTATATATAAGCATTGCATACAGCAGTTTACTTGAATAAATAAACTTTATATTCATTGGTTGGCAATTTTTCCTTGCCCCTGACAACAGCAGTCTGTTCTCTATGCTTTTAAATTTTCTTGTTTTAAACACCTCATGTAATTGGAATCAAACAGTATTTCTCTGCTGTGTTTATGAGATTTTAGAACATGCTATTTGACATCAACACAATCATAATTGTAGAACTTGTGCTACATTCTAAACACTGAGGAGGACAATCTATAAAAAACTGAAATATTGCTTATTATGCTTACAATATTATCTCATGCTATATGATGGCAGAAGCTTTATAAAGACAAAAATTTAAAAAGGATTACTATAAAAAGGTTTTATTAGAATGATTGTGAGATTTTTTTTCCATGTCTCATCACCTTAATTTAAGATAAAACTGGCAGTAGTACTAACAGGGAATTTACAAATAAGAGCTTTTATGTAAATGAAGAAGAAAGATCAAAAGAACAATATCACTATTCCTTAAAGGGAACAGAAAAAGAACTTGCCAATATCAAAGTTGAAAGACTGAACGAAATAAAGATTAAGGTAAAAATAAATGAAATAGAGAGGAGAAAATTAGTAAAAACATTCAGAAAGTGAGTTGATATTTTATGAGATCACCAAAATTGAAATTAAAGTCAGAAAGAGCGATTACTTGAATCTGAATATAACTTTTTATAGATACACACAGTGCATCAAATTTGAATCACGAAGAATGGAAAAAACTGGAATGGATCAATAATGAATAAGGAGATTGAATTAGTAATAATGAACTTCCTAACAAAGCAAAGTCGCAATGACTTCACTGCTAAATACACATTATGTTTAAGGAAAAAGTAACATCAATCTTAGACTTTTTCATAAAATTCAAGATGGAATATTTCCAAATTTTTTTTTAAAGCTAGCTTTACTCAAAAGCAAAACCAGAGAAAGACATTGCAAGAAAGGCGAAAGCATGCCAATATCCAGGATGTAAAATAGTAATTAAAATGGTGTGGGAAACACGTTTAAAACGGACATATAAACCAAGGGGATAAGTTAGAGAGACCAGAAGTAAACTGACCCATAGGCAGTTAATGGTTCTTTGGCAAAGCTAACAACAATTTCATTGTGGAGTTGACATATTCTCCATGAGTGGGATTACACCAAACTAAATGTTTATGTACAGCAAAGGAACTACCAAAAGAATAAGAAGCAACATACATATTGGGAGAAAATATTTTCAAAACTTTTTTCTGATAAGCCTAATGAATTCAAAGAACTTAATATATAAAATTTCATTTAGAGAAAGCAATGCTGCATTGTATGCTTAAAATTCCAAACTGAAGGTTTCACATTAACTGGTCTTGTCACAATAACGTAAAGAGTGACACGTCATTGCATAGTTATAAGAGAGCATAAAATGCAAGTAGGGTGAGCGAACATCGAAATATGAAAATGACTGGGCCTGTTTTGTGGCATAGTTTTTAAAGCCACAGTCTGTGACAGGACCATCATATATCAGCAAAAATTCTGTGATTTGGCTGCTGCTTTTCCCATCCAACTTATTCCTAGAGAAACCGCCAGACGATGGCCCAGTTGCTTGGATCCCTGACAGCACTGAGGTTAAATCTGGCAGGAGTTTCTGGCTCCTGGCTATGGTCTGACCCAATATTACTGTGCATTCATGTGGGGAGTGAACCAGCAATTGGGAACTCTCTTTCTCTGTCTCTGCCTCTCCCTCTGTAACTGATAAAGAAATAAATATCATTGGAAACAAAATGAATACGGAAATGAACACCCCTTTAAAAGCTTTATATCTATAAAAGGAAAAAATTTCATGCATTTTAAGATCACCATGATACAACCCATCCCAATCCTGCCTTCCCTTGTTTGTTCTCAGTGAATGAAAATTCAGTCAGAAAAACGACTATTGTCTTTGGTGGAAAATCATTTTTGCTCTAATTAATAGAAGGTATGATGAATTATTGTGAGAAAAATTAAATGGAAAATTTGACATCGTTATTTGTTGCATGCTATAGATATTTTCTCCAAAGTAATGAGGATAATTGGAATTTTTTTAATCTAAAAAACATTAAAGGCATCATTTAATTTAGTGGGCAAACATTATTATATTTCACCAAATTGAAAATAAAATTGAAAAATGGGTGAGCTGACACTGTGGCATAGTGGGTGACACTTCCTCCTGTGGACATCCCACATGGACACAGATTCAAGCTGCACTTCCTATCCAGCTCCCTGCCAATGTGCTTGGAAAAGCAGCAGTGTTTGGAAAATGACGATTAAGGTGAAAGTGAGGTGACGCTCTGCTGGCTCTGCCTACAAACCTGAGAGGGCCTCCCTAAGAGGCCGTTGAACTTGAACTGGACAAGTGGGATGCTGGACTCTGTATGGTGTAAACTTTTAATTAGGGAATCTCAACGGAACTTGAGCTGTGGTTATGCATCAAGGTGAAGGAATTCATGATGGGGGAAGGGTTTGGGGTGAAGGGGGGGGAATCCCAGTCATGTAATGCAATGTAATTAATGAATAAATGAATATTAAAGAAAAAAAAAAGAAAGAAATGGGGAAAAAAAAAGGTGAAAGTCATACTAAAGATTCACAATGCGTATTTCAATCTCGTGGCCTTTTTTTTTCAAGATTTAAATATTCCGCTTGAACATTTGCATACAGGATCAATGTTCATCAAATGACAGTGAATTTAAAGTAGGTAATAACATGATTTTACAACGTCAGGGGAATGGTATTACTTCATTCCACTTGCTTGTTCTTGACGTGAATATCTTGAGTCTCCGCTTGGTGTTTTACGTCATTCCACTCCTAAACAGTACTCGACCTCCAGCTGTCCTTGCTAAGCTTGTCCTTCTTAGATAGAGAGAGAGAGAAAAAGGGAATCATGTCAGATTCATTGGTGTCTTATCTAGCCTACCTGGAAAACCTTTCATTCTGTTGTAAGGATGTACCTCTGTAACGTTTCCTGAGTTTCAGTTTTAGGATAGCAGATGGATCCATCTTGCTGAGAGTTACCTAGGAATTTAACCCAACTCTTTCATTAATTTGAGATAACCGACTGATCAAATAGACTGATACTGGGCATAAAAACCCCAAAAGCTTGCTTCAAGGCAGGATATACACTATATAAGACTGATGCTCCAGAACTCCCCTGTGGGATCAGGCTGAAGCTCAACGTAATCATAACCACACCTTAACTTTCTCAGAGTCTCTATGCTGCTGCTTCTCTCTCAGTTCAAAGGAAGCTTCTTCTGAGAGTCTTCCTTCAGTAAATTGTCTCAAGAATCACAGCTCAGGCTTTACTTCTGGTAAATCCTATCCAAGATAATGATAAACTGTTGAGTGTAACTGCTCTGGGCACACAGTCTTATCCTAGGGGAGAGATAGACATGCATCTTCCTTGAAGAGAGGATATTGACATCTATACCACCTTACATCTTTTGTGTATTTCGTTTTTTCTTTCTTTCAATATGCTTTGTCATTTTTCATTGAAAATAATTATACATGTTTGTGAGTACAGCACAATATTTCAGCACACACACCATGTACAGTGATCAGATCTGGATACTGGACTTCTCCTTCACCTCAAACACTTATCATTTATTAGTGTTGAGGAAATTCAAATTCTGTTTGGAAATATATAATTGTTGCTGACTCTCATTACTCTATTTTTCTATAGAGTCTTAGAAGTTATTCTTCCTATCATTGATACTTCAGTCCCTATGAACTGGTGCCTCTTCATTATCCCTCTTCTTTATATCTTTCTCAGGTTCTAGTGACTACTATTCTATTTTATATTATCTCTCACTGACACATGAAAATGTCATGTATGTGTCGAGTAACATTATGCCACAATGTACGTGTAATTGTGCAGTGATCAGTTCAGGGTATGCATGTTTATCTTCCCAAACACTATTTCCTCATGATGGGAATAATCAGAATCCTTTCTTCTAATGTTCTAAGAAGAATATACAGCATACTGCTATTCAGTCACCTTATGTGCACCGGAACATCAGAAATCTTCAAACCTCTTTAAGTATAACTTAGTACTCACTAACTCAGCTTTCCCCAGTCCTCCACTTTCTCTCTCCCAGTTTCTGATACTAAACATTATACTATCAATTTTTATGTTTCTTTGATTGTTCATTTTTTGTATTCCACATATCAGTGAGGTCATAACTGTTTTCTTTCTGTGCCCCGCTTATTTCACTTAACAGAAAGACCTCCAGTCTCATCCGTGTGATTAAAAATGTGAAGATTTCAAGCTTTTTAATAAACTACATAGTCCTCATTGAAAACATTTATAATGTTATAATAAAATATTTTTCCAAACATTTACAAGAAAAATATAGGGGAAGAAGATGTTGACTAAATAGTGTCTTATAAAAGAGATTAAATACATGGTTCCATAAATAAAGTTTCTTCCTTTTGTTGCTTATCTTTTCAAAAATATGCTCAAGCAAAAGCTGTGGTATAGTTCAAAAAATTGTGAGCTGAGGGGATTCTGGGTCCAGGACACTTAGGAGGAAATAGGCTAACCCAATATTGTATTTAGCCCCACAGTAAATTAATTACTTAGGGCTTTTGTGGTTTTATGCAAGCACAATCATTTTAGCGATAATTGTTTATATAAAAATGGTGTAACAAAATCAGCTTCTAGGCAAGAAAATAGCAAATAGTAAGTAAAACTGAAGTACTAATATATTTACTAACAATTGAAGAATCTGTGGAGATTCATTTGATGACTGAATTCTTCTGTTATTACAACTTATCCTCTGATTAGTACATTGAATAATGCTTATTCGTTGTGGCTGTCTGTGCTCAGAAATTTATTAATTGAACCAGAAATATTAGACTAGTTTACACTACGTTTCAGGACACGAGACATGAGAAAATTAACAGTGTTTAGATGTAAGTGTACAAAATGGTTATAAATGATAAAACTACACTGAAGTTTATAGCATGAACAGAGAACGTGCTTCTTTGTATGTAACTTTTCATGTATATCTGCAAACATCATCTCTATAACATAGAGAAAAATGTGTATCTTTATACTCATCATCTAGCCTAAGCAATACAATTAAATAATACAATAGAATCAAAAGCTTTGAAGCTCCTTTCTGGCTACATTCCCCTTTTATGCTAACCCCATGAAGATAACTATCACCTTGAAATTTATGATTATCAATAATTTCTCACTTTTGAAATCATTACTTAATCATAGAGCTTGTTTTGTGAATAGGTTTGTTCCCTGTGTTTCTGCTGCAGCTAATTCTTTGAAATGACCATCTAGTCATTTGTCCTTGCTACTTGATACTTTTTGGGGGATTGCTTTGAGTGACTTCAATCAGATGTAAAACAATGCCTTGAATCGCAACTTGTTCATGTTGAGACTCCTGTGGACTGTGTCTCTCCCGTGTTTTTTTCTTCTTTCCAGTGAACAGTTCTTGAAACAGATTTTTGTGTGTGTCTTTTACACCTGACAAAATGGTTTTTGATTGAAAACTTTACTTTTGGAAAATGTTATGGTTTCCATTTCCATTATGGTCAAGGCTTCTCAGCCCTCCCAAAGAAGGAGTTCACCGAGTAGAAGTCAGAAGGCCGCAGGTCTGTCACTGCTGCCCTTGCTCGTCCTTACCCCAGCCTCCCTCACCACTTCCCTCGCCTTCTCTTTCTGTCTGCGGAACTGGTGACGGTCCAGGACAGTCCAAGCATCGGCAGTGTTGGCTAAGAAGGCCTCTGAATTCTACGCTCGCTACTCACAGTATTTCATCCTGATGACCCATTATCTGACAGAGTCTGGATTTTTCTGTTTATTGAATTATCGTATTGCTGACAGGGGCTTCATGGTATTCATTTCACCTTCATTGATGCCCAGCCTAGTAATGAAATAGATGAATTAAAATATAAAAATCTTCTTAATCGTGTGTCTATGTAAAATGTCTCCTTGATGAAGAAAACGATTCTCGAAGGCACCTACTATTTCTTCTAATGTCAAGTGAGAAAAGAAACTTCCGAAGGGACAATTCAGGCATAATTTTCTAAATTTCCCTCTCAAAATGGTCTCCAACAGGGAAGTTTACGCCAGGTTAGATTTGCAGGCCCAAGTCAAAACGTGTTTAAAATGCCAGTGGCTACTCAGTGTATTGGGTTAATCTACTTTCTGTAAGTAAAAATGGGGGCGTGGACGTTGATGAAAAGGGAGAGTAATAGTACTGTTCTTCCACTCCTGTCTTGATCACGATAGTGCTTAGAAGACGAAGTGAAAAACAAACAAAACCCTCTGTAATTAAATAATTTCTCGTGTATTTCCCCCTTTGCTTAACACATCGATGACATATTCATATAATTTTCAAAGTGAGATGTCATCACCTGTCTTACAGGTATTCAGCTATGTTTTCTCTTTGATATATGGAAGGCAGTTCTCATAAATCTGGTTTATACAGTGCCTGGTCCAGTACAATAGGAGATGCACAATATGCATTTTTTATAATGATGTAAAAATGTTCAAATGCAAAGTGTGGTCACATAATCCTTCTATTTTTTGCTCCATGAATTATTCAAATAGTAGCCATTGCACTCCTAGCAAGGTGGAGAAGATATATCTATTCCTAAGTCTTGCTTTCTGTTATTGAGTTGTAAGGAGTTACTTCAAATTCAAGGTCTCTCGGGCCTTGTTACAAGGGCCAGCTTCAAGTTTCCTTCATGAAGTCAAAATCATATGCCTGTAGAAACCTCAGAGAAGAACCTCTGGTGGTTTTGGAGGCACTGCTCATGTTGTAGGAACTGTGCACATGTTTAGCAAAGCCGTGTTGGGGAGGAGGTGTCTTCGCTTATTATGTGCTTCACAAACGTAACATTATTGAGCTGTTTCTGTGCATGTTATTTGAAAATTAAAAAAAACTTTGCACACAAAGACAATGCTGGCAGAAAGGATGCAACTTACATATGATTCTAAAATGGACTGCACATCGATCAGATAATGAAGACACCTCTAAGGATATTCTAAAAAAAATATTGGCTATTTATTGGAGAAAGCAAAGACAAAAATGTAAAGCTATGATTAGTCAAATATTTTAGAAGGAAATATCTATTGGAAAATAGCCAAATAAAACATTCATTAGATCTTGAACTACCAGATTCAAAAAAGGAAACATAATCTGGGGAGTTAACTACATTTATATTTAATGGGAACTATTCTGCATGGATAAAAATCTCTCATCTGCATGTTAGCAGAGGCTTCAAAATTTCACTCCAAACATGTACAGCATAACTGCTACGAGCTGATTTCTCATGCTTTTAAAGGATAGGAGGTGTTCCATGGGAACAGAGAGCATGAATCTTTAATTTTCTGTAATTATGGGCAAACTTGCTGCATTTTTTTCTCCTTCTGATTTGATAAAACTCACTGTTTTCTACACTACAAATTTTCCTAGTTTGAGTTATGCCTGGAAAGTTCTGGGTGAACGTTCTCAAAAATATTGCTTCATGTATCATGTTGAATAACACTTTCACCAGGAGTCTAAAGACAGAGACAGCCCAAAGAGGCAAAACAGTCAAAAAGTTTATGACGTATAAAATGAATTCTCATTTCTAAATACCAAGGGTTATAAGAATTTTGTTTCTAAATACCAAGGGTTATAAGTCAATTATATGTAGCATATGTTACTATTTATTACCTTGCATTGGCTGAAATTTGTCCCTCTGACAACTCTGGGCAAACCATGCTGCATGTTTCATAAAATATGAGCTCTGTTTTTTTTTTTCCAAAGATGCCACTTAGGGTGTGATCATGTGTCCGTGGATGGCATTCCTGATGCTGCAAGCTCCCTGAAACCACAACCTCCTCAGGGCCATAGGGCAGCTGAATCAGAGGCAAGAAAGTATTTATAGAAAACACACGCAAAAGGTTGAAAGCTCATCCAGTTTTCTAATGCACAGACTGACAGCTAACTACAAATTGAGAAATGTTAAGTTTCACTTCTGGCAAATTTACTGGGTGAAAACCTCATTTTTTTCCTTTCGTTTGAGCACATTCACTGCTTCTCAGAATATGCAGCTGTATAGTGAGCACATTTTTTATTCTTGAAGGCTCATTATTTTACAGTGAGGTTACTGAACCTAGACCACGTAGTGCAGATTATCCTGTGTAATATTAATCAAAATATACATGGCAAATGGGATTCCAAACAGTGCCAAATAGGCATCTGCTTTAAATAGAGGATTTAAAAAAAGTGCCTTTAGCTTCTTTATAAAAAGGTATTATGGGCAATTTATTTTTAAGCCGTCTCTCTAACGCTATTAACTAGCATATAATTTAATGTACTCCCAAGCAACTTGAATTTTACTGGTCCTTTCAATACATTAATTTGCTAAAACAAGTTGATGTAAAAGATGTCTATGACCCTGAGAAATGATTTGAATCATTAAAAATAAATTAAATGATCTTTTAGACAAGTGTAACAGTTAGTTTTGAGTTAAAAAATAATGTATTTTTTATTACTGTGTATAATACGATACTCCGTGATGTAAAACAGTCAGCAGCGTTTCTAATACTAGTTTACACGTTTGAATCAACCATGCTAGTTTTGCAAGTTTTGCCTAAATTTGAAATGATTTTCCAGATGCCTAAATAGTTTTGAACACACAAAGAAACTGTTACATATTTGTAAAGAAATTTTTAAAAACGATATTTTTATCAATATAAGGACATTTTCTTTTTTTTTTTTTTTTCTTTTTAAAGATTTTTATTGTTATTGGAAAGCCGGATATACAGAGAGGAGGAGAGACAGAGAGGAAGATCTTCCATCCGATGTTTCACTCCCCAAGTGAGCCGCAACGGGCCGGTACGCGCCAATCCGATGCCGGGAACCTGGAACCTCTTCCGGGTCTCCCACGCGGGTGCAGGGTCCCAAAGCTTTGGGTCGTCCTCGACTGCTTTCCCAGGCCACAAGCAGGGAGCTGGATGGGAAGTGGAGCTGCCGGGATTAGAACCGGCGCCCATATGGGATCCCGGGGCTTTCAAGGCGAGGACTTTAGCCGCTAGGCCATGCCGCCAGGCCCAATATAAGGACATTTTCATATATTTTATAGATACTGTAAGATTTTTTTAGATGATGTTTACATAGTTGATCAGGGTGGAAAGGATCAAGGATTAGGGAAAAGTGGGTGTGATAATGGTTTCCAAATTTTCTGTTTCTTCCTGTTTCTGGGTAAAGGGGAGGAGATAAGGGGAAAAGCCATATCTAGCTGCCCAATTGTCCCAGTACCTAAGACTGAGGAATGGCCACCCGATATTAACCCAGGATGCATCCCAGACCCAGTCCACACCTGTGCCAAGGGATACTGCAGTCATATTCAGTCCAGATTGGCACCTTTCAGTGGAACCCCAACACAGCTGGCGTGTTCCCTTAGCTCCCCAACTAGGCCTATTCCCAGCCATAGATATTGGGTGTGCCAATGTTTGCTCTGATTCAGCATGACATAGCCTATCGGCTATCTTGCCCTTTGCCATCAGATGCTGCAGCCTGTCATACCCGGCCTGCCCCAAGTCCTAACTCTCACTGGCAGGTGCTGCATCCTAGCCATGCCTGGTCTGCTTCTATCCCTTGCTCATGCAAACTGGTAGGTGTGATGGCCTGGCCTGGCATGACCCCCACTCTAGCCTACTCCTGCACATTCCAGTCGGCTGATGTTGATCTGACCCTGCCCAGTCCAACCCCCTGCATAATAACCCTACATACTTGCCTGTGTGTGGAGCCACCTTGCCCAGCCTGACCAACACGGAGACCTGAACCACACATTCACCGGCAGGGGCTATGATCTACCAGGGCAGTTTCCCAACTTACCCCACCAGGCCCACTCCCAGATCCAGGTAGCACATAATAAAAGTTTGGACCCTCTTTGTGTTCTTTTGAAGCTTGTGAAAACAAAAGTATTCTTTTTGTTTTCCATTTCCTTTTTTCCATTTTCTTTTCCTCAGCTACAAATGATCACATAACAGTTCGTAGAGATAAATTTACTTACAGTCTAAGAAAATCGAATAATTATCTTGGCTTTAAAAATGGGAAAAATTAGCTTCACTGAATTTTTATAGTTGCCATGATAATGCTGCTGGAGTTGGAAATGTTTTGGCCAATGTACAAATTTGGAAAGGGAGGCTTGAGATAGAAAGGTATATAAATGTTTCAATTCTGGAATGCATTTTTGTGACTGCTGATAGAAACTTTATTACATGATTTCATGGGTTTAATATGTGCAATTTATTAAAATTAGTTTTTAGAAAATGAGTGTTATTTTGCATGAAAAATTAGAATGTGAGGATCACAAATTTATCAGCATGGACTTCATGGTTTAGGTGAATACATTGATTTCCATGAAAATTCGCATGAAAATTACATGCATATTTTTTTGTGTGTAGATTATCTTGTATCTATTGTCAGGTTCTGAAACATCTCTGAAAAGCTAAATGTTAGAAATCAATGATACATGCAATTGGTTCAATTAATTGGTGTAGGTTACTGCAAGTACTTTGAATTTGAAGTGAATTTGCTTCTTTCCTGTTCTAAGCTCATTTGCTTACTCAACACCTGCATTTAAATGTTTGACAAAGTTGCCAACCTAACTTTCTTAATACTGACTGTGATTCCTTCCACAAATGGTGCTCTTCTCACATTTTCCCATACCAGCCAGTTTCAACTCCTTCCTTGGAATCCTTGACTTGTCTTTGACTCAATCATATGCTGAATTCAATCTATCACTAAATTGTTAGCAGCTCCACAGCTACCCGTTTAGTGCTCAGAAGTCTGTGAAGTGGATATTATTATTTTTATCTTAAGACCAATAGATACTTTAATAACAATTATAGTGCTTACAAAGATGGTTCTTTGGGTCCTGCCCGACATAGCTCAGTGTCTAAATCTTCATCTTTTCAGAGCTGAGATTCCAGGAGGGTACCTATTGGTGTCCCAGCTGTTCCATTTCCTACCCAGCTCCTTGCTTGTGACCTGGGAAAGCAGGGAAAGCCTTGGGATCCTGCACTCATATGGGAGATGTGGAAGAAGCTCCTGACTTTGTTCTGGCTCAGTTCTGGCTGTTGGGCCATTTGCAGAGTGAATCAGCGGATGGAAATCTTTATCTCTTTCTCCCTATAAATCTGACATGTCTTTCCAGGATAAAATAAATAAAATCTTAAAGAAAGGTGGGCCTTCAAAAAATTGTATATAAAATGGAACTGAGATAAGCTTACTTCATTGAAAAATGTTGAAATCCATGGATTTTATCATGCATATTTTATATATACGCTCATATTCATGGACTCCCACATTTTTTGCACTAAAATGAAATTAGCTTTTAATTTCATTCTATGTGAACGCTTTGAAGTACTGTTTTTTTAAAAAAGATTTGTTTATTTATTTATTTATTTTTGGAAAGTCAGATATACAGAGATGAGGCAGCACAGAGATGAAGATTTTCCACCCACTGATTCTCTCCCCGAGAGGCCAAAATGACCGGAGCTGAGGCATTCCGAAGCCAGCAGCCAGGAGCTTCTTCTGAGTCTCCCACGTGGGTACAGGGGGCAAGCCTTTAAGGTGTCCTTGACTGCTTTCCCAGGCCAACAAGCAGGGAAACTGGTGCCTATATGGCATCC
The DNA here is from genome assembly GCF_030435755.1 of Ochotona princeps. Lineage (NCBI taxonomy): Eukaryota > Metazoa > Chordata > Mammalia > Lagomorpha > Ochotonidae > Ochotona > Ochotona princeps. The sequence continues at coordinate 8,845,415 of NC_080859.1, forward strand.
TGGTGCGTCCAAGGGGAGGACTTTGGCCACTATGCTCCCACTCCAGGACTTGAAGTACTTTCATACATAACAAATACTTCTCAAACTACTTTACTTATAGTAGACTAAATCATTCTCCTATTAGTCATATATAGTGGGTGCAATCATTATTTCTAAGTATTGATGGACGTCTATCTGTTCCTATTACATGTGAGATATTAATGTTCAACTATGAGTTCAACTGGGTTTTCACCCATAGGTGCATCACAATTCTGTAGGGTAAGAAAGAACGAATGAGAACTTGATGAATGAATGAAGACATTGTTGCAAAAATATTTGAACATGAAAATATTTACACGCATATATGAATAGTCAAAATGTTTCAAGCACTATCTGTAAACTGCAAATAATTTTTTTTTAAATGGAGCTAAAGTGCTCATTTAAGTAAGCAACAGTATATTCTGTTCTTAGTTCTGTCACTCTGGGAAGTTTGATATCTAAACTAATAGAGGCATTTTTTGTTGTTGTTGTTTTGTTTTTTTGGTTTTTGGTGCTTGGTTACACTCAATGCTCATTCATCAGAAATATTTTATTTTCTACTCCAAATTGTATATAATGCATCTGCATGGTATGTATTATAGAAGTCTAATTAAATGAAAGGAGGGGTTGGGGCTAAATATAACTTGACTTTAGATTTTCGAGTTATATGGATACACTGCATTATTCTTATAGAACATCTGCAAAATAAAATACAGTTTATGAATTTTATAACTGTATCGGTATTTATGAAATGTTAAATATATTAAATGCAGCAGAATGTTTAACCAAATTTCTTCCTCTTTTTTCACTCCAACAAGATAAATACAGAGAAAAATAATACTCAATACGAGGGTTTGATCATGTATGTTAAGTAGCTACACATTTCTGGAAAAAGTGACATATTGAATTGTCAACCACATCATGCTTATGGCTTTTAATTCTTAGTTTTTTATTCTTACCTCTTTTTGGAGGTAAGAATAAAAAACTAAAGAGATAAGAATAAAAAACTAAGAGAGAAAATAGAGAAAATAAGAGAAATTTCTGTGTTCTGTGTAATCAAGTCCATTTTAACACAAAGTAAATCTGGTGCTTCTTAAATCAAGGTTTTTGTGAAGACGTAAAAGAACAGTCGAGGCAAGTCAAGTGGATGTGTTCTCTATGTAAATCGTAAAGATAGAAAACATTTTATCTCATAGCATTAATGTCAAAGGTCAAAGCCAAGAGTTTATTGCCAATTCAGATGAAATTCTTTTTTCAATAACATATGGCATGACCTTCAACTCCTAGTAGTTGTAGAATAGTTAAGGTCAACTCTTGGTACATTCAGAAAATCCAAATGATGTACATGACAAATGGCAAGGCCTATTGTAACTGATTTCTAGGGCAAGCACAGTAAAATATTGCACTGTGGGATGAAAGGTTACTGACCTTGTGATATTATACCTGACACTAATCATTACTTCCCAATTGAGCCATTTGAAAGGATAGTCAATATTTTGTTAGACTTCTCTATAGTTTGTATGACTTGGAGGGGTACTGCCACTTCTTTGTATCTCATTAAATGAAATCCCACTATTTCTGTTGGGATTTCATCAATGTAAGTATGACACATTTTAATGAAGAATACGATGTTTTAAATTTTCTTTCTGTATAGTTTTAATTTCCTCTGGCTTTGTTTTAGATTCTGCTTTTTTATAGCACACAATGAAAAAAAATTAGCCCTCAGAAAGAATTAAAACATTAGTGTCAAGAATTTACTTCATGATTTGGAAAGCTAAATCAATATTGAAAATCCGTCTTTTATATTCTTATACCTTCCCATCTATTGTGATTTTTTCCCCCTAATTCTCTGTGAAAGCTTCAATAAACAGTGTCTCAGGAATGCTTGATGTACCCTGTCTCTAACGTGTGTCCCACTTGTGTGTTCCGTAGCCCTGCCAAGGGAAGCGTTCTCTCCCAGTTGACATGTTCTCATCCACTGTCCCATCCCACCCTCATTTAAAGATCAGTTGCTAATTAATAACTGCTACCTGGGACTTTTCTCCTAGCATCCTGGAGTAAGGCTCCTGTCCTGTTTCACAATTTGGCCTGTTCATTATAATATTTGTGATATTCTCTCTCAGGAGGCTTTTGCTTCCCAGAGACAGGAAATCACTCGCGTGCTCACACTGACTGCAGTCTAAGTGTCTTTGTATTAATGTTGCAGCAGACAGTATCGTTGGCTTCATTTCATGCAAGCAGGCATTCATAGAAGAAAACATTACCTAAATTAATTTGCTCAGTTTCCAAACTCTCTGAAGGGCAAGGTGGTAGCAGTCATTCAAAAGCTTTACTCCATTTAGGATTCGTTTTCTCCCTTCCATGATTCCTGGGTTCTGACATGAAGAAATAAGCGGGTGTTACTTAGAGTACCCATAAAACTTAGAAAAAATGGACTCACTCTGGGTAACTATTTAGGGCATTGTAGACATCCAGGATTTAGAAACTAGTTGCTAATATTTTCCATTGTATAACACTACTCTTCAGCCGTTCTTACTAATATTTTCCTGTTAATTCCAAATGTGCTATTGCAAATATGAATATTCTATTCATATTTATTTTTATTTTTTAAAATGTTTTATGAAGGTCGAAGGGCGTTCTGGTTTTACTGGTTGTTTTTACACACAGGAAGTACTTGTAAAATTAAAAATTTAAAAAATGGTTCCATTACAATACATCAAAAAGAATGAAATAATTGGAAAGAAACCTAACCTAGGAGATGAATAACCTGTATACTAAAAACAAACAAGCAAAAAAAAAAACCAAAAAAAAGCACAAAAAATTGATGAAAGAAATAAAAGGGCACACAAGTAAATGGAGAGACATCTTAGATTCGTGAATTAAAAGAATCAATTACAAAATTATCTAAACCATGTTCATTGTCATCCCTGCTGAAATCCAAATTAAATTTTTGAAAGATTTATTTAACTTTATTTGAAAAGGGAGATTTTAGCAGAGCAGAGATAAAGAGACAAAGAAATCTTCAATCTGTTGGCCCAAATGTTTATTTTTCATGACACAACTGCATGAACTCAGGGATTACCCTTCTGCCTGCTCCGTTCTGCCTCCCATTGCCCTGATGTCCCCTAGAGTATTGCAATAGGATAGTCCTTTAATAGTAGTCACAAGCTCATCATTCTTTAAGTGTATCATGACACTGTAGGTACAGACAGTGGTAGAAAGTCCACCATCCTGTTGTCAAGATGTATTTAGCAGTTTCATTGGGTGTCCACCTTTTATTCAGGAGTAGCGATGCATACTGCAATGTATCCTCACTTGTCAGTGTGCTAGTCTCCATGATATAGTCCATCTGGATGAATATATATAATATGAATATATTGAATATATGTAATATGACTATATTGCCAGCCATACGAGAGACTTAGGTTGATTTCTAAACTTCTGGTGCTGGCCTCTTTCAGCCCCACAGGGTACAAACATCTGGGGTGTAAAATAATGAAAGAAAAAAACTCTTTTTCCACTCTCTCCTCTTCTCAATATTTCTAATAGAGAAATACAACTTTTCAAAACAGAAAAAAAAAATGAGAGTATGATAAAAGCAAGAGTGAGGGGAAATCAATGTTTCATAGAAAATTTACACAGAAGGAACTCCAAATGGCTGGTTTCTTTCATAAGAAAAATAGAAGTGTCCCAGGTCATAAAATAATGAACATTATCATTTTTTGAGGGACAGAGAGATAGATAATGGAGTCAAAGAGAGCTCCACGTGACTTCTCAGCCTATAGAACCCTGTGAGACAGTTCCCATGACAACTTTCATGTTCATACTCTCACACTTCTTGTTGGTTCTATTTCTCTGCATTAGCCTATCACAGAGACTTTACCAGTGTGTACAATGCTTTTGTATTTTAGCAACATATCATTCAGGCAAAATTAAAACCCTAGAAATTTTAGCTATCATGCTTGGGTCATAAAACAAGTGTACTATAAAGCTGGAAATTAAACCTGAAGTATTTCTTTTTTTCTTGAATGTTAGGTACTCTAGCATTCGTGTTACCATGGTGCATTTACAGTTTCTGTTTTTCAAACTTTGCATTGGTTAGTTTTCTTATATATGCCTCTCTTTCATGTATAAAAATTGGAAAATAATCTCTAAGGTTTGAGTACGAGTGGTTGTCACACATACAGCAATTACTGTTCTGCATGTTAAAACTTCTCACTTATTTGTGTATTTTAAAGGCAGGAGAGAGAGAGAGCGCACACACTTCCAATATGCTGTATAGCTCCCTAAATATTCACAACAGCTGGAAACGAACCAGGCCAAAGCCAGGAGCCCAGGATTCTGTCTTGGCTTTCAGAATGGATTGTCACGTCTTGGAGTCATCATTTGCTTCCTTCTCAGGGGCATTACAAGGAAAATGGATCAGAGTGGAGTATCCAGGATTTGATTCAGGTACTAAGCTATGGGACATGGGGGGTCCAAGAGGTAACTCAACCTGCTGAACCACAATACAAATACCAATCTCACTTATAAGATAGATAATCTTAGATTTTAGGGGATTTCCCTAGCCACATTATGTATTGAGCTGCAGACCTTACATTTCTAGGGAACTATCCATCAGCTTTTCTTAATCTTAATTTTCATACTGCAAATAATGAAAACCAGATTGAAAGAGGAAAATAATTAATGCAAATTGTTAGGGAAAGGTAAAGTTGTCTTTTGGTCTTTTGGAATTTTTCATGTCTTGTGGCTTTGCCAGTTTCATAACCTGATCCATAAAAGGAAGTTGCCACAGATTTGACAAAGTGTAATTCACGTGAGTTGTGTCCACAACAGCCGTTAGTCAGAGAGAAGAGGTATTGTCCAAGGATGCTACAATATACCATCTTTGCACCTGAATTAATCATTTTCAGAAAATAAGGCTGAACGTACAGATGAGAAGCAACAAGGGCAAGAGAGATTTACTGCTGATCAAAATGGACTAGTAATTCCTTGTTCATCCTCATAAAAATCATGCAGTGAAACAAGGGGAAGAAATTAAAGGAGCATTTAGCAGGCTAGTGGCAACGGCATATCATGGTAAAGAAGAAAGAACGAGAGTATATCAGATGAACCATAGCACCAAGGAAAAAGGAGCAGGTGGCTGCTGCCTTCCTCTGGTCCTGTTGTATTCTTTCTGGAAAATTTGTCTGTAACATAGGTCATTTCTTCTTGTAGGGAAAGAAAAAATATTTTGTAAGAGATGCTTATCATCTTTTGAGCAATTCTTCATGCAAATGTAAATGTGTGCTTCTAATGACAGGATTAGAAGAGCCTCCACATTTGTAGTATTTGGTAATGTTCCCATTTTGTGGACAATAGAAACACATGCTTAGGTGAAAAACACTGCTTTCATTTTAACGCTGGAAAAATAAGTTCTTCTATAGATATTTCAATTATTTAGACATTTTGGCTTCTCAGGGTGTGTTCATGATTTTTTTTCTATTCACTTCCTTGTATATAGCTAAGTTATTCATTCTCTACAGCAGGCTCTGTGCTACAGGTTGGTTAACAAGACAAACACTGCAGGAGGACAAACAATGAACACTAGATTAAACATAATGTTTTCGAAGTAAAAAAAATATAACTCACATCAGACTAACAGGAGAGTGAGTTTCTTGTAAGGGCTAATTTCCATAGAGTGGTCTGGGAGGGTTCTTTTGGTGAGAGAATTCCAGAGTGAGAAGAAGGCTGCAATTAGGAAACCCCTCGTAACCTCTCTTTGGAGCTCTGCAAGGTATTTTGGCCCTGTGTTACTGCACCTGTTTTATAAAACAGAAAATGAGGCAAGCGAAAAAATGGCTACTCACCGGGGTCCAGGATTCCAGGATCAATAGCAAAAGAAAACCTGGACTTCACACAGTTTATATTATATGAGAAATACAAGACTGATGGAGCTTTGGAATACATGTGGATCAGTGAAATAAATGGAAAACACAGGTGCTCAGTTTTCATTTTCTTTTTTCAGCTGCAGACAAGGAAAGTTATTTTCATGGTGAATATCCGGGAGAGGGGGTGCCTCGTGAAAGGATAGAGGGAGGGACATTTCGGTGCTCACTTTTCTGAGCGATATTTTCCTTTGCTATTTTTGGATTCATTTCGTGCAGATTGTATCTCGCTGTAGATTATGACCTAGTGCTTTAGGGTTCTAATTTTTGTGGTCGGTCAACAACAACAACAAAAAACAAACAATGAAAACTTCTAAAAAACTTACTTAATAAGTAATATATTTACAAGTTTTGTTTTATTAACAGGTGGGTTTCAGAAACAATTTGTATCAACAAAGACTCGAAATGAAATATGTAGACTATTTGTTGTTGTGGTCCACAGCCTTTGTGCCCCTTGTGTAAACGTCTGTATTTTGAGAATCACTGTCAAATGATACTGCACAGTAAGACTTCTCACCTCATCCATTCTGATGTATCTGCTCAGTCACCTGTGCCTCTCTGCATTCTCAATTCTCCCTAGTAAACCCCAGAGCAAGGGTGAGAATCTATTTCTATGGTAGGTGGTGACCAAGCCCCAACACCATTCAGATGGCAAATGAAGCAAGGGAGGCAGACGTGAACAGGTGTCGATGGCCAGAACCAGCCTCAGTGGCACTTTCGGGACAGTATCTGATGTATTCATTGACCAGGGCTAGGCTTTTAGTTTGGGGATAGGACTCTAATCTTTAGTTTTCTTATTTCTTAGTGTTAATTAGACTACCATACAATTTTGTAAGCAATTCAATGTAATATCAACAAGTGTCTCCCTTGGTTAGACAGATCAGGCGTGATTTTTATTGCAGCATTGAAATCACTTCTAGATTTCATTTCACAGGTATCAGTTTTATTAGATATCTCAGGTTGGGGTTAGGGCAAAAAGAGATTGTTGCATGAAACCAAACTTCTCTCCAGGTAATGCTGTCAAACTCTGCTCCTGTTTAGAATCTCTGGATTAAGACAGCTCTCCATTGTTTTTAATGTTACAGAGTTCATTTGTAGCACAGAAAGTCCTGAGGTGGGAGCTTGGGGGGAAATCTTCTGAGGCATTTGGTTGAATCTTGGCGACTGTGGACACAAGCTGGTGAACATTAAGGAAATGCATTTGAGAGCACAAGTGAGGGGGCCCAAGATTCAAGGTAAATGCCATGTAAAACAAGACCAATCATAGCTACAAATTAATGCCAACTACAGGAATGGAGTACACCATTTAAAAAACTTTGGAAGCACATTTATAGCATATATTTTGCAAGAATATATTGAAGACAATGAGACATAACTTCTTTAACGATATTTTTCTGTTGGTTTAAAAGTCCATAATTCACAGTTTCAGAGAGGGAATGGTAACCACTTTCCATATATTAAATGTGAATGAGAAAACAAATAATCACTTTTATCTACGTTCCACCCATAGAGGAAACTGCAGAAGCCATGGAGAATGTGATGGTTATTTAGGTTTAGGTTAAACAGACGATAGCAACACAATGGATAATGTAGAAGTACATTAAAAGTCAATCTATAAACATGAATTTCTAACCACTTTTGGACTTTCTGAGTTTCACAAAAAAATCCCTTGAGGTCCTAATGAGGCAATCAGAAGAAAAAATGTAGCAAAAGGGAAGAATTTCTTAAACCAAATCTTTAAGATGAATAGAGTAGCATATCTGTTCCAAGGAAAATGAATATCAAGTTGCACTTCATGGGAATCATTATGAAGAATGGACTTATTAATATCAAAGTAAGTGCATTTAGGTTTGATGATTGTGTAAGAACTGCCTCAAGAAAAAAGAAAAAAAGATGGGGCCCAGCATGGTAGCCTTTTCCAGGCCCATTTGTGGCCTGGAAAAGCAGTCGAGGAGGGTCCAAAGCCTTGGGACCCTGAAGATACTCCTGGCTCCTGGCTTTGGATTGGTTCAGCTCCGGCTGTTGTGGCTACTTGGGGAGTGAATTAATGGATGGAAGATCATTCTCTCTGTCTCTTCTCCTCTGTGCATGTCTGACTTTCGAATAAAAATAAATCCTTTTAAAAAGATGACGTTGTATTGACTGCCTCCAAAGTGGGTCTGAGGTGAATATTTACTGGTAGATGGGTTTATTAGAATGGCCAATATCACAAATGCTCCCTCATTTCATTTGCTGTTTATGCCTTGGTTGATATTTATAAAATGTAGAAAATTCTTGGATTTCATTTTTAATTTCTACAAATTATTGGAAAATTGTACAAATTCGCTTTTGGGAAACTTATCTTAGTTTTATTATTTGCTTTTTTTCTGTTTTAAAGATTTATTTGGTCCTGACACTTGAAGAACTATGGCAATAAATCTTTCGGTAAAAAGGCCTTCCTTTTCATGTCTTCTAATTCTCTTACTCATCATGCTATATCAAAATTAAATGCTGGACAAAAATTTCTATATTCATATCGACATGTTTCTATTCACCAACCCTGTGCTTACTATGTGTGGATAGACTGGCTAGTTCTTCTTTTTTAAAAATTGAAGCATATTTTGTATTTTGCCTCAAGACACAACTATCTGCTCGCAATTATTAGATCAGGTTGCCAGATGAAATTTTGGGTGCTGTTACATTCCCAGAGTCTTCGTGTTTATCTTGGGTAATATGTGAGGATGGCTAGGAAAAAGTGGCTTCCTACACCCAAAGACCTGTTACTCTCCTTTGACACAGTAGAAGGTGATCTGTTGTTATGTCTTCCAGAAATGTGAGTTTGAATTTCTGAGACAGCATTGAATTGGTCTGAAATGTAATGACCTCTATCAGCAGACACAGCATACTGTATTGGACGGCAGCTCATCAGAAACAGTTATCAGAAACGGTTAGTAGAAAATGTGAGTTCCCTCTGGGCACTGTGCTTGTCCTTTTACTTTTATATTTATATGCTTCTCTTGGCAGTATCATCCATACATCTGGATTTGACTATCATTTATCTGAATATTATTCATATTTACAAACTGGTTCTTGTAGGATCAAATGGGAAAACTTCCCAAATTCCTTTCTGCTTCATTAAGGCTTAGACTTAAATAAAAGGGTAGGTTCTTTAGAAAGTATTCATAAAGAAGCATTCATGTTGACCTAAGGAAATTATATTATGTGATTTTCCTATTTTGAATTTTCCTTCAGCAAGATGATGTGACTTCAACTTATGATTATTTGAAAGTTGTGCTGCCCTCTGTGGAAGCATTGTTATTTTTACATGGACTAGGAATGTCATACAATTTCTTCATTGTATTATGAATGGAAGTTGTGTGGAATTATGTCTCCTTTACATTGAAATTATGTAATTTTTTGAATGAAATGCAGAGTTATGTAAATCTAGTGGGAATATCTACTTCTATCACATTATAATGGAGTTACTAATAGAAACGTCCCTGCAGCAAATTTTATCATTCTCAAGGTCTGAAGTGATTACAAAAGTGTGATGGGTAATATGATGTGTTTTTTTTAAAATCATCTCACAGTGAAATTCTATGGATGTTCCATTTGGCTTACAAAACCATCTTTTAATTCAGAAGAACGCTTTTGAAGGGCCTCAGCATGTCTTTGAGCTGGAGTTAAAAATGTCTTTATATTCATGCGTGTGTGAAGCCCATGTATTCTGCAGGTTCCTTCCTAACTGATTGGAGGCAGGGATTTCCTGACATGAAGTTTTGAATTTAAAGTTTTTATGTACTTATTAATTTTTTTCATCCTAACAGGTAGCATGAAATTAGTGTCTCTCTTTTTGTTTCATTTGAGGCCATAAAGGCCTTAGTTATTGGAGGGGTCAGATCTTCTTCCATCAGGAGCTGGGTTGTTTTGCTATCCCTGCCACCCATGCTTAGAGCCAATGAGTTCATTTTATCCCTGCCTTATCACCCCCATCCACTCTGATACAATTTAGAATACAGAGGTGGGGAAAATTTTAGAATAATGAGGTGAGGGAGATTTTAAGTGTGCTGAGCATCTCGTCTCTTCTTCATTCCTTCCAGGGAGTATGTCGATCATGCGAAGGCTCATCATCATCATAATAATAATACTCAGAGTTTAACATATGTTTTTTGATTGCATTTTTAAATTTTCTGATTTATTGCTCAGACTTGCTCAGACTTCATCAGGGAGGAGAACCCAACTCAAGGCAGCCATTTCTGCTGATTTAATGCAGAGAAGCAATTTTATTTGTATGACAGGAGTGGTGTTTCTTGGGGAAGGGATAGAGGTGGACCCCACAAACCACCTCCAACCATGCATAGCCCTAAAATAAACTGCACTCAAGAGACCTCTGGAAGGATACAACTATCTCAACGAGGAGTGGGGGGCACCGGGTGTGACCAGCCAGGCTTGGGGGAGCAGTTGCTGTTGAGCTGCAGCAGAAGCAACTCAGTGGGATCCATGCTATCATCCAACAAGACAGGAGACAAGGATGCCTTCACAATCATCCAAGTACTAATGCCACATGATCATGCCACTGCCCACAGAATACTGAGTTCTTTATCTCTCATTTTTCTTCTACTTAGTTTAAATTGGATGGCAGTTTGAGACTTTATTCTAAAAGGGATGGTGAAAAATAGATCCACAAAGTAAGTTTGTTCTAGTTAGAAAACAAATTTGTTTCTTCTCTCCAGTGAAGTCCAGCACAACTAAAAACAGGAAATAGCATTACATTTCCTTTAGTCCTTTTGCCATTATCTCTGTCTACACAGATTGAAATTCAACCACCCAAATGAACTTTCAAACTGAAGGCTTTTTTGACTCACTGTATGACAAATCCTCTCCTGTTACTGGAAACTCGCAAGCTACTCTAGACATCCATCAGACAGAACTGTCTTCATGTATCAAACTGCTCCATGAAAATACCAATGAGACTTGCAGATAGGAGCCTAATGAGTGCACTGAAGGACTAGGAAGGCTACTGGATTTCTAATAAGAAGATGCAATTAGATGCAACATTTTATTAGAAAGTGCCCCTAAACTGAGAACAAGAGAAGACGAATAAAGGTTAACCACCAGAAAACAGAAATGTTGCTGATACAGGCAGAACACAGTGACTGAGAAATTTGTAATTGCTAAAGAAGGCGGAGAGCAAAGAACGAAAATGCTAAAGAGGAAGGACAGGCATCAATATAGTTTCCTAATCCTGGTGTTACTCAGAGCCTGCAACTGCTCAGTGTCTATTTACTGGTGCTCCGGGCACAGAACACTTACATTTTACCTGATCATTTTACTGCGTGGAACACATACTACATGTTTTCAGTCACTAAGCTTGGTTTTTTGATTAACTGTAGGGAAATGTGATATGTGGTGTTGTGTGGCTTTCCCTTCTGCACTTACTTTTCTGTGTCTTCACTTGTACTCTGTTAAGAAGTTTCTATATCAGAGTCCTTAAAAACTTTCATATCAAATCCTAGATACAACTCAATGAAAACGATGACGACAAAAACTGAAATGAGCATGGAAAAGTGATACATCTAAATTCTGAGGGTGATTTTCTCCATGATAATGCTCCAAATGTTTCACCTATTTCTGTTAGTCGTTTTTGTGGACGTGAATATATCATTCTAAGCTTTTATCTTTTTCTATCTGGCAACTCTTCCCTTGACTTGAACCCTGTACCTCGGACTTTTCTGGGTTTCTCCCTAAATCCTTCAATGTAACAGAATGTAGTGACAGAATCTTAGAAAAAAAATACATGGAAACTTTGGTCATCTATCAACCCAACAGCAATACTCTCAGTTTTGTGATTTTTTTCCCAATCTCTTGCTCTACTTAATCAACTGATATTTGAATCATTATTTCTCAACTGAAAAATTTTTAAAGCTTCATGTAACATAATAGTTGAAAGGCAGATATGTAATGTGGGATTTTATTTAAAATAGTAAAAATTTCTTCATATGTTGGTGGTGGTTACAGATGTCCTTAGTTTGTTCACTGTTATTTTTGCATGTGAAATATTAAACTCCATATCCCAGTCTACTGGGGTCCTTGTGAGCATAAAGTGACAAAATTTGGTTAACTCTTCACTTTCATAAAAAGATAAAATTATGGTACTTCATTGATAATTGTGTGCAATACATTATACAATAATTTACAATAAGATGCAATAGCACCTGGTACATGAGTAGTTACAGTCAAAACAATATCTAATTATAGTTTATTTTCAGAAAATAAGATGCCAATTGGCTCATTCTTCATAATCACTAAATACGAAGTTAAGAAATCCTTCTAGACAGGATATTGAGAGTGTATTTCTAAGTAGTACTTTACATTCATTTTTTTTAAAGATTTATTCGGTTTATTACAAAGTCAGATACATAGAGAGGAGGAGAGACAGAGAGGAAGATCTTCCGTCCGATGATTCACTCCCCAAATGAGCCGCAACGGCCGGTGTGCGCCGATCCGAAGCCGGGAACCTGGAACCTCTTCCGGGTATCCCATACGGGTGCAGTGTCCCAATGCATTGGGCTGTCCTCAACTGCTTTCCCAGGCCACAAGCAGGGAGCTGGATGGGAAGTGGAGCTGCCGGGATTAGAACCAGAGCCCATATGGGATCCCCGGGCTTTCAAGGCGAGGACTTTAGCTGCTAGGCCACGCCGCAGGGCCCATACATTCATTTTTAAAATTAAGAAATTCATTGGGCCCGGCATGATAACCTCGTGCTAAAGTCTTCATCTTGCATGCGCCGGGATCCCATGTGGGTGCTGGTTTATATCCCAGCTACTCCACTTCCCTTTTAGCTTCCTGCTTGCGTCCTGGAAAAGCAATAGAGAATGACCCAAAGCCTTGAAACCCTGCACCCATGTGGGAGACTTGGAAGAAGCTCCTGGCTCCTGGTTTTGGATCAGCTCATCTGCCTGTTTCTGTCCTTCTCTGTAAATCTGCCTTTCCAAGAAAAATAAATAAATCTTTAGGAAAAAAATTGGGAAATTCATTTGTTTCTTATAAACTAACTTATACTCAACTAAAAATAATTTCATGGGTGTTTAAAGTTAGACTTCTCTTAATTGTAGCATATTACGGAAGAGAAATTTACAATTTCAAAGGAAAACAAGGGGGAACTGAAGTTTTTAGAGACCATTTGGAAGCCAAAAAGCATCTGATTATATCCTCAAGAAAGTAGCCACCACACTTTGCTGATTTATTTTCTTTATCTTATTTTATTCTTATTTTTCATTTTCTTTGAAAGGCATAGAGACAGATATAATAGATCTTGTATCTATGCAGTCACTTCCAAGATGTGTGCAACAACCAGGGCTAGGCATGCTTCAAACTATGAACCTGGAACTCAATCTGGTTTTTCCACATGGTGGCTGAGACACAAGGATTTCAGCCATCACCTGCTGGTTTCCCTGGTCTGTATCTGAAGAAATGACGCCAAAAGCATAGTACCCAGAATACGAACAGACACTCACATATGGGATCAGGTCTCCCAAGTGATCACTAATGTTGAGCCAAAGTCTACCCCATCTTGTTGACCTATTAATATTCAATGTGGCCCTCTGACTTAAATGTTCACTTAATATTAACTATTGTTAGGATAGTTTTCAGACTGTATCATAAAACCTTTTTTAAAAAAAATCCTGTGTATCTGTGTGTCTGTGCATGTGTGTGCCCTATTTGTGTTGCTAAAGTGAGCATTTTTCCTTCCCACTGCCTGAGAAGAATGTATTCAATCATTAGTGTTTACATAGCACTTGCTTCCCTCAAATTCTAAGAGCAGAGGGATTCTGTTTTTAAGTCAACGGTAAGGCAGTTTGTTTTTCTATGAACATACTGAAATTATGCACTGGGCAAATTAGTGAATTTTACCAAATATGTCTCAAGGACAAATATAGTAATTTTCACAGCAAATGTTTTCCATCTCTCAGGAAATCTATGTTTGTCATGAAATGACAAGTATTTTTGGATGGCTGAGGGAGTGGAGCGGTTGTCTTTGAAAACTGATTTGGAATTTTGTTAAATAACAAGGCAAACCTGAAAAATAGTTTACATTTAATGGAAATACTTAAGTATGATCTTTTGGTGGAATGGAAGTGAAATAAATTTTAACACATCTTCTGAAGAAACAGATTCCCCCCTCACTCCATTGCAATCATTGTAAACCACAGCCCTAAACTTTTAAATTATGAAAAATATCTCATCCTTGGGAAGTTCATGTGAATTTATACTAATACACTAGCTGATATTGTCGTAACTGAGAACTAATGTGCTTTTATAAAATGGTAACTATACTATTTTTTCTGTGCAATAATGCCAAAAAATAATCAGACTGAAAATATTACTTGATGCATAGCGTAAATTGGCATAGAAGATTTCATGCTTGTGTTTCCCCTGCTATATTTTTCTTAAGAATGAATAAAATACTAGCTGGAGAAGCACCTAAAATTTCATGCCTAGTAAAAGCATATAAATAATATGAAAGCCAATGTGTGTAGACAGCCTAAATTCTTTTTAAACCTCTCTATTAGCTCTGTAGACCCAGCTATCTAATCCAGTTATTAAAAACGTAGTGATATTTAAATTTGTGAAAGTAATGTGTTAATTATATAATATTACAGAGACATGAGATCATGAGATGAGAAATGGTTGAAAACAATAGCTGTTAGAGAATTCTCACAATTGTTTCATAAAAAGTGTTATTTCTGTGGAAATCAATAACAACAACAACAATAACAAACAGAAACAGCAACAAAGCTCAATTGTTTTCTGAATTACATCCCTAAGTCAAGTGGAAGTGGCAAAGCTTTCATTTTGTTTCTTCTCAAAATTTTTCATTTATTTATTTGAAAGGGAGAGGGACAGAAAGAGAAAAAGAGAAAGGGAGAGAGGTAGGGAGCGTGAGCAAGTGTGTGACTGAGCTCCCATCTGCCGCTTCCTTCCTACACACCGCAGCAGGGGCCAGGCCAGGCTGAAGCCAGCAGCTAGGTTTTCCACTTAGGTTGGCACATTGCCTACTGCTGTTCAGGTTATATCAGAAAGAAGCTGCAATTGGGCCCAGCATAGTAGCCTAGTGGCTAAAGTCCTCGTCTTGAACATGCTGGGATCCCATAGGGGCCCTGGTTCTAATCCCAGCGTGCGTACTTCCCATCCAGCTCCCTACTTGTGGCCTGGGAAAGTAGTCGAGAACAGCACGAGGTCTGGGGACCCTGTACCCATGTGGGAGACCCAGAAGAAGCTCCTGGCTTCGGATCGGCTCAGCTCCAGTTGTTGTGGCAGATTGGGGAGTGAATCATCAGTGGACAGAAGATTGCAAAAGCTGAAATTGGAAATTAAGCCAATACTTGAATTAATGTATTCTGATAGTGAATGTGTTGGAAGTCTTACCACCCATAACGAACTCCTGCCCTAAAGCTTTCAGTTTTTTTTCTCAGTGTTTTTGGTCTCTGTGGTTTTTCTCCATTCATTGAATGAACTTTGCAGGGGGCTTTAACAATGAAAAGCTGTTGGAGCCTTCTGTTTGCTCTTCACTTGTTCCATTCTTGTCACGTGCACCCGACATTCTAGGCCCACCTTTCTTTGTGCTAAAGAGATGTAGGCATCAGCAGTTTGACTAACATTTGACAACATGGTGCAGCCAATTAATGCCTTACACCCATGTTTGATAAGAAAATTAATTAAAATGCTTTTTCTCAATGTAGAAATTAGGAGACTGAAACAGCCCAACATTTTTTTCATAGAGTTGCTATTGTGTTCCTCAGAAATTTTGTTACACTGGTTCTCCCATCACATCCACATGTAACAGAATTTAGACAAAGAAGAAATATTTTTATATCCTTACATGATTCATTATCAGTTCTTAACTGGAGCTTGCACTGACAGTTTAACAAAAAGAAATAATGTATCTGTAGTTAAGAGCAGCTGTAACAATAATCCCATGTAAATATAGTTGATCATGACTGACAATATTCTACAAAAGTTGTTTCAATAATGTATAACTAATTCATCGTTATTTGCCTAGCAATTGGTATAATTTTGTATCCGTAACTGGAGGATATTTGAAATTCTGCATAATCCAGGTTTATTTTTCTATGTGTTGCCAAACACAGAATGTTCCCTTTAATAACCTTAAATTTTAATAAGGGCTTAAGAAATAGTTGAAAAAGTGAGTGAACTTGTATTTAAATTAGATTTTTGAGAGCTTGTAGATTCTAACTTGGTGAACTCTAATTAAATCCCTTAAGGCCACTGGGTCTGCCTCTCTGATTCTTGATGGTGAAAGTAAGGTCTTCAAAAAGAGTCCCTTGGCAGTATACAAGTGGAGGGGGAAAGAAACCCTACCACCTTTCACTGCAGCATTTTATAAAGCCAGAATTCCAGAAGGACTACCAGACGATAACAATAGAGAACTGGTAAAGTAAGGAAAGTAGAAGAAAAAGAATTTGGAAAGAACAATAACTCAAGAAGAAATCACTCATTCAGACTGCAGTACGGATGTAAAACAAGAAAAAAGAGCAAATGAGATTCTCGTGGGCTGGTAATGACATAGCAAATCTTAGTTGGCACATCTCGCAATTAACATTTCCAGTAAGAAATGCTCAAATACAAGACTGCCATTTTTTTTAAAGTTCTGACATTATAGTGGCTTTTTCCTCAGGGTAGGTTTTCCATATAAATATCTAAGCTTTTAGATTTCTTTTTCCAACTACATTTCAGTACGCAGCAACGGGGCTGAGTTTAACTGTGGATGCAAAACTAGTATTGAATCTATGTAAAGCCAAGAGGAAAGAAATAACAGATGATCAAAATGGGAAACTTACATTGACCATGTTCTCGGTTGCTTTATCTATTTAACAATCTGATGTGAGTTCAAGAAATTATTGAGTGGGTGTTTTTCATTGTGTTAGTTGAGTAGAAGGTGGAAGTGGACAGAAAATTTGCACTCTCTCAAGAGTCGTATTTCTTGATATTTTAAAAGTCACAATTAAATCTCCTATACGATTATGCACCACATGCCCCAGACTATCTCTTCAATGACAGAGAAATATCAGGCTTACCGATAATGGTCTTCTCACTCCAAACATCCAGTTTACACCACAATTTCTACCTTGCTTGCCTATACTTAACATCAATTCCTCCCATTCAATCCAATTTTGTTTGTTTTCACCCTTTTGAACTTCCACTGTTGAAAAAAATCTTTATTTCATAGATTGAAAAGGAAAAAAAAAGCTAAGGATCTACTGGTGATAGCAAAATGCCCCCAGAGGTTCCTCACCCTATGAATTCCTGTGAAAGCCGACAGCAAATTGAAGAAGAGAGGTTCGCTGCATGGTTCTCATTAGTCTATTCCGTGTCGTGTCCACGTGCACCTGTGCACTCTTTCAAGTCTGATTGATACGTGATGCTCTCACATTCCTCCTAACCTGAAAAAATGTTCTACAAAGTCAGAGACATTGTAGGAACACTTGGAATTGATACTTTTGTAGTTTGCTCTACTTTTTATTTCAAAAACGCTTTTAAAGACTTGTGAATGCTATTTAGATCACTTGTATGTCTAAATGGAAATATTGGTTCTTAATGCTGTGAATAAACCCTAACCCCAAAGTCAAATCGAGCCACTGGTGATAACTTTGTTCTTACATATAAGTTCCCAAAAGTTTTATTTACTTTTTGAACTCTTTACAAGGATGAAAGTGTCACAGTACTTCTGTGGTCTGCCACTTAAGTGGCTTCATCTTTTCTTAGAGAAAAGATATGAAAGTAGCAAGCAAAATAAAGAAGAGGTTTTGGTTGTTCTTTGATCAAACGGGTCATTTACTGATCTAGTGCTTAAAAGGAAGAGATCTGTTTTGGGGAAAGTCATTGTACTATCTGGAGTTTGAACTCTTCTTCTTTCATTATCTATTAGAGCATGATGGGTCTACATTTCTATTTCTGAAAAAAATTTTCAGCTAAAATATAGACTCTATTGTCACTGTGATCACCTGACCCTTATAGTACTTTTGTAAAACTAAAACCAGTATCCATGTCAATTCAAGTGCTGATGGTTTTTGATTAGTCTGCAATAAAGATGAGTTATTCTAAATTATTTTCACATTACAATAGTTTTCTTTCTTATCTGACAGAGAAAGTTAAAGAAAGGATACTCAAGTATCTATTAATTTTAGTATTAGGCAGAAAACAAGTATCCCCTCTTAATACGTAAATCCATATTTGCAAAATGAGAATAATGCTATTTATCACACACACTGAAGTGCTTGCAACTTGGAGGTGTATGGCGTATTGACTTATTCCTCCTATAGGTTCTGTTCTTCTGTGTAGGTTGTCTTTTTTTAGATTTTATATTTTGATATTGAATTTGATGTCATTATTGGTGAGTTCCATATGGAAAACCATGGACCTGAAGCCATTGTTTAACCTAAGAATCTATGCCTGCTAATAATGTATTTGGCTACAAGTGACTATAGTGATTTAAACAGAGTTTTTATTTCCTTTTCCATATTCAGGAAGTCTAGAAGGAGACACTCTACGGTTTCTGCATGTGGCCGGGGCAGCGTGATGGACCAGTCCCTCTACTCCTCTGTTCTGCCGTCTTTGGACTGTTGACATGGATTCTACTTGTCATTTTATTGTGGGTAGGTGACTGCTGAAGGGGATGAATACATGCTGGTGACACATCCAGGCCTCCTAGCTGTATTCCAGAGAGAAAGGCTGGGCAAGAGCCAAGTACCAAGCCAGGTCTATTTATGCTTCTAAGCCACCCCAGCAAGAGCTGGAACAGGTGGGCACCCTTGTTTCAAGAGCATCAGGAGATCTTGGCATTGGTATTATAACTAAATAGGCAAATAAGAGTCCACTGCCTGCCTATTAGCGTGCCACTACCTCTAACACAATGGTAGTTCTCTTGGCTAGCAAGAGAAAAGCCAAAATAAACTATTCGGGAAAACAGAGTTTTAGCACATAATCTCTCTTAAATTCATAGATAAATGAGAAACAATGCTAGCATTTAGAATCAATTCTCCAGAAAATTTTGATTTCTAGGATAGAGGACATTAAAGAAGGCATTCATATGTTTGATCATTTCATTCAATATAGTAATTCTGATGGTACTATGAGCAATGCAGTAATTTTGAAATCAACCAAATACTATGTCCCTAATGCAGAGACTGAAGTGAGGATGAAGCACTAATGATGACTCATTTCTGATGTGCAAACCTAAGGATTGAAAAGTGTGGGCAAACTGGTTAGGAAAACATGAGGGAAAATAAGAGGACTGGTGTTTGTATCTCTGGCTACTACTTTGCATGAGCTATGGTGTTTCTAGGCTGGTGTATACAACCAATACCAAGCGCATGGTCAATCATGCTACGTGGAATGACCCAAGCAGAGTCGTCAGAGGCAAAGATTCATTCGCTTGCCTTTTTGCTGTCTCATTGTTCAATATTCCCCCCCAGGGAATTATATTTCCACCTCCTCCAGTTGTAACATCCAGCCCCTTGTCATGCCAACCTATTTGCATAAAGAACAAGTTGTACCATATCTTATGCCCTATGATAACGTATTTCCTGTAATCTGTATGGCAGAAAGAATGGAATGCCAGGCTTGCAGGTTGTCTGCTGGCTGTGTGGCAGCTGACAAGGGAAGGACATTTGGGTTTAGAGGTGGCAGCGCAGTGTAGGCTATGAAGACCACAAGACTGTTGACAATGTAATAACATTTCTGCTTGATATTCTGACTGCAAGAGTTGGGGCTCTGAAAGTTAATTCATCACTGGAATCCAGGCTAATTCCGGATCCAATAGGGCCTCATGCCAGATCCAGCTGTTTTGTAATTCCTACAAAAGCCTTAGGCATCTTAGATTCTGAAATTTTCATTAGAAGCTCTACTGTGGATGAGCTCTGTGCTACACGGGCTAGGAGAGAGACTGGTCTCTCGCGCAATAAGACTTGAACTGTGCAGTTGTTTAGCTGTCACTTTCAGCAAGTTTTTTTCTTTTTAAATTCATCCTCAATTATCTTTGTCTTCTGAAAAAAGAACATATGAATGTTATCTTTTTTTTTAATTTTCTGGGAGAAAGATGCCTCATAGTAGGCTTAATTGCTTTTGTACCAATTTACTTCTCATATCTAACTGTGATTTTCAGTTTGTTTCTCCTTTCTAAAATTTTAGGAGCTTTGTCCATCAGGTGAACGCTCACATCAGTAGCCCTGATGGCCATAAGGGTTGGGCATTTCTGTGTTTCACTCTGTGTCCTAGTTCACGCAGATTAGAATGAGCCCCAGGACTTTGGGACCAATGTCAAGTTTAGAATCTCAAAGACATTTTGCTTCCCTTAAGGAAAAGGCTCAGGCAGTGTGTGAGGAAGTTGAAATAACACCACACCCACCACTTTCCAGAGCAGCTAATTTAAGAGCACTGGCAATCTGGGAGGATTGGTCTCAATACCTTCTTGTAAAGAACCTTCAGCTAACTGTTTACTCCAAGATTTCCTGAGAATAGGATTTTATCCCAGACTGGTAACAGTGGAAAATTTGAATGAGGCTACAGAGATCTAATTAAAAAGGTGATTTCCTAACATATGGGGCTCCTGTGTGTAATCAAGAGAATGTACAATGCTCAGGAAGACACTGACCCTGTAAATTCTTACGGCATTGGGCTTAAATCTTCACTGCTAAACACCTTCAAGATATTTAACTCTCCCAAAGTAAATGCACTCCCTGCCATGCGCTGTTTGTTGGTTTCATCCCAGTTGGACTGACTGAGGATTGCGTCACTGAGACCTGTGCATTAAATGGTACATATGTTGAATAAACAGCCAGACAGCTACCAACTGTCAAGTTGCTTTACCAGAGTATTAAAAACAAAATGCACATATGCCATGTTGCAAAGCAAAAGAAAAACAAGAAGTTTATAATAAATCTCAGCAAAATATTTCAGGTAAAATGCAGCCACATGCTTATGTGCATAATTTTTGTTTTTGAAAATAACATTGGCATCTTTGGGAGGAAGAGAGATGATCATCTCAAAATGATCTCAACTGTGGCATTTGAGAATAATGTCTCTTCCAGTGACTTGTCATTCCTTGGGTGAATGGACCGACTGAAAGGAGGGCAAGCTATATTAATAGAAGCAGACTGGAAATGTGCTCAATGAGAAAATACAGGTTTGATTTTCTCCCAAGCACCAGATGGAAACAGAGGGACAGGTTGTTCTTTACAGGTATGGATGAAACAACTGAATACACCAGCTTTGCTGGCAAGTGAACTGGAAGTATTTATAGTTTTCCATCTTGTTGCCACCAGCACGGACTCTCCTGTGATGGTACAACATTGACGAAGCATCCCAGGCAGCCACCTGCTGGGTAGAAAGAATCCTGGTCACTAACAATTAAACTGCATAGCCTAAGTATTATAAAGTGTGTGTTTTTGCATATTTGTGGAAGGAAATTATCTCCTTGTAAGCATAAAATTTTCAACTCAGGTGCTCTGGAAACAGTTACAGACTGACAAATGTAACAGAGCTATTGAAGTTAATAGGTATTCTAGTTAAACAGGAGGGAACCAAGCAGAGCAAGGGAACTACTGACAGCTGTAATACAGGCCTGACACCTGTGGAAGAAGGGGCAAGGGAAAGGAAAATTGGAAGACACACTGTGTAGCGTGCCGCCCTGGCAAAGTTTCTGCCGGCCCCATGAGGAGATGCAAGGCATGTTGCCCAGGCACACAAATTCATGACAGGTGTAAATGACCAGGTTATCACGGAAGATGGACCGAACTCATGGACATGACACCCACTACACTGAGACTGGCATGACGCATCTCACCTTGGTGTCCACCAGCGGGCGCTTCAGCCTGGCTTGGTCCAGCCTGCTCCCATATTCATCTGCTGCTGGTGAGTGATTGAGCCTAGCCTGTGTCCCTCAAATTTCACAGAACATAATATGTTGGCTTTGTCTTTGAAAATTTATTTTTTTTTATTTGAGAGCAGAGGTAGAGAAAGAGAAAGTGCTTATTCCCATCTTCTGATTCATTGCCCTAGCCTGCAGCAAAGCTGGGAACTGGAATCTCAACCCAGGTCTCCACATGTTTAGCAGGAATCCAATTATTTGAGCCATCTTTAATACTTTCTAGTGTTTTCCTTAGCAATGATCTGGATTAGGAATTTGACCCAGAAATCAAACCAGGTTACTCTTGAAAGGGTTGTGGTATATAAACCTCTTTCCGAAGGGTCACATTGGCTAGAGCTGAGCTGATCTGAAGCTGCGAGCCAGGAGTTTCTTCCAGGCCTTTCACGTGGGTGCAGAGACTAAAGGAATTGTTCCATCTTCCACTGGCCTCCCAGGCCGTATGTAGAGAGAGGAATGGAAGTGGAGAACCCAGGATTCAAATCAGTACCCAAATGGGCTGCTTGCACTGCAGGGAAAGTCAGTACCATGACACAGCACTTGCCCAAGACTCTGTCCCTTAGCTCTTATGATAAGATGGGGTAGCGAGAGCTGCAGGTGTGACTAGAAGAGGAACTAGTGGGCTTTCTGAGAAAATGCACAACAAAACTTGGCAGTGCACATAGCCAAGGGAATAGACAGGGGCACCAGCTATGCAGACAAAGATAAAGAAACAGGCAACTCAATGAAGGTCACAGTTTTACCTTAACTGGCCTTGTTTAGAATTCTGCATGCATGGAACCCATGTTCTAAAAAATAAGGTAGTCAATGTGATCAAAATTGGAATAAAATATATGTTTCATAATGAAGCAGATGGATTTGCAAAATTTTGTAGGGAAGAAGTGGTAGAATTTGGCACACTTGAAATGTTTGAATGTGGAGAGGAAATATTGCGTTGTGGCATTTCCCACTTCTTTTTGTGTGCAGAATTACAGAGAAATTATAGTTGTACCTTTCTCTAGCTCTTTTTATCTCTCTGCGGTCTGTATACACAGATAAGTGTGGGTGTGATATAAGCACATTGTCTCTATCCTTTTTTGTCAATTACATTGCTAAAGCATGAATAAAGTATAATGAGCAATCTAATTTGTTAATTTTGATACTTATGAAAAGGATAAGTGCATGTAATGAAGTTAAATATACAAACAATGGCTTATATTTTAGGTAGTTTTAGAAAAGCATATAATGCCAATTACAACTGTAAATACTCATCAATTATCCAAAATTTATTATGACTCTAAATCAATATTATATATACACAATTAAGCTCCAAGATAGCTTGTTAATAAAAGAAAAAAACATTTCATTCTTCTTTCAGTAGGTTCATTAACAGACTTAATGTGACAGATGATTGTATTTTTTGTGTAAAATTTCCTTGACAAACTTGAGTCTAATACCATTTTCTGCTACAATGTTGAAAAAAGTTAGTTTTAGTTGATTCTCAGTTTCTCATAGACGATTCAGAAAAATTACTATTCAGCATTACCAGAATAAGTATATTCTGTATATTTTATAGATGTCCTAATGTATTTTGTTTACTGGAAGGTGGAGAAAGACTGAGACAGAGAAAGAAGAGAGACAGGTGGGAACAAATCCCCTATCCACTGGTTCACACTCCCAGTTCCTGCAATAGCAGGAGCAGGGCTAGTCTGAATCCCATAGTCTGGAACTTAATCTAGGCCTTTTGTGGGTGGAAGTAGCCCAACCATCTTTGTTATCACATGGAGCTTTCTACAAAGCTTTCTGTAGGAGCAGGGCTGGGGCTTGACCCAGGCACTCGGAGAAGGAGTGTACCTGTGCCAAGCAGCATTTTGACTACTACTAAGTGTCTGTCATTATAAGAGATTTTATAAAAAATATATTTTGTCATACTTTTTGATTAAACATGTTGTGGTATCCTGTATTTCCCAGGGCAAAGGATCAGATTCTAAATTCTTCATGCAAGCTACGTTTTATGAGTTTGACATGAAAATAAATGGTATTTCATGAGGGTTGGGAAAGACAGGTTCATAGTATCAGAAATAGAATGAATGCTCCACCCCAAAATTTGTTTTCTACAGCCTATACTCTTTGTCTTCTAAAACTCAAGAACTTGGATTCCTTTGACTTTATTTGTGTGCATTTCTTGGCTCATCTTCTCTGTTTCAAATGAGAGATGTTCCAACTTCATGTGTCAATCATAAAGTGTTTTAAACATACAGTTCTGGGTCTGGCATGATAGTTTAGTGGTTAAAGTCCTCACCTTGCACACGCCAAGATGCCATATGGCAACAGGTTAGTATCCTGGCTATTCTACTTCCCATCTAGCTCCCTACCTGTGGCCTGGGAAAGCAGTCGAGGATGTCCCAGTGCTGCACTATGTGGGAGACCCAGAAGAAATTTCTGGCTTCTGACTTTGAATTGGCTTAGCTCTGGCCATTGCAGCCACTTAGGGAGTGAAGCAGTGGAGTGAACCTTTCCAATAAAAACCAAATAAATCTTAAAACAATAAGAGAAAGCCCCACATAGTTCTTAGTAAATAACCAATTGATGGCTGCAGGTACACATCCAAGTTTATACTGTAATTAGGCTGTGATGGTTTATATGGGCATGCTTACTAAATCTAAAAATCTGTAAAAAAAAAAAAAAAGGTCAATCTGTCTAATATCTCCCTTAAATACTCCCAGAAAAAAAGGCACAAGGACTCAGCCAAGAAGTCCATGACTTTCAGAAACTTCCTAATGTAATAGGAACTCAAGACATCACAGCTGACTCAACTGAAAGTGAATTAGTATATGCACAGATATAATTTACTCTGTGCTTCACATTTCTTCTTATGGATGGAAATTCTGCTATTTCTGGTGTCTAGAGAAACATGGCCTCTGTACTAAGTCCCTCAATAATTATAGGTGAACTAAGAAATAAATGGTAACCGAGTGTGAATGACCAATCAATCCAAGTCAAACCATTGCAAAGACAGCTGGCATTTGCCCCGTGATCTTTGAGCATCACCTCCTGGTACTGCAGAGAAGGGGAGACCATCTCAAAGGTGTGCTGCACTTAACGCAGCCTACGTGGAAGCCATTCGTTTCAACTAATTTTATGCAATGGGTTCTAGAGTTGGTGCTTGTGGTGCCAAAAATGACTACCCCACCACATACCCCTTGACTTTCCGTAATTTTAGAATACTTAACACTTTATTTTTGTCAAATATATGAATTTAAAAAGCTAGATTTCTTGGGCCCAGCATGGTGGCCTAGTGGTTAAAGTCCTCACCTTGAACATGGCAGGATCCCATATGGACACCAGTTCTAATCTTAGCTGGCCCACTTCCCATTCAACTCCCTGCTTGTGGCCTAGGAAAGCAGCCCAAAGCTTTGGGACTGTGCACCCGTGTGGGCGACGTGGAGGAGGTTCCTATCTCCTGGCTTCAGATCAACTCTGCACTGGCCATTGTGGTCACTTGCGGAGTGAACCATCAGATGGAAGATCTTCCTCTCTGTCTCTCCTCCTCTCTGTATATCTGACTTTGCAATAAAAATAAAGAAATCTTAAAAAAAAAAAAAAGCTAGATTTTGTAACTCTCCTAGAGAAGATACATTAAGTGGGAAGTATTTCTCATTGAGGAATTTTGACATAAATGTGAATCATTTAAGGCTTTGAAACTCAGAGAAGCTTTTTGTATTATGCATTTTTATCTCCAAATTAATCAGTTTGGGGCACAAATATGTGGAAATGTATCATTTTTTTCTTGTAAGAATTCCTTCCACAATAGACAGCTGTGGAGATAGAAGTGGAGGAAAGTAACTCAACTTGCTGCTGAGATTGGAACATGCATTTCTGAGTCAAAGTCAATGAAGATATATGGTCAAGTCTGTGCGGTAGACTCAATCAATTGGTAAATTTAAAGGGAAGTTAAGCTCTCGACATCCAAGGCCCTGCTCCCTTTCTTGTGGCCCCTCTAAACTCCAGGGATTCAGCAGAGTTGCGGTAGGAGTCTGCAGAAGGGGACGTGAGGATGGTCTCTATGTCAACACCACGACGCTCTCGAGCTGTCAGGGCAAGCTGCAGAGCTCATTCCCTGCCCTCGGGTTCCCAGGAGAAAGATGAGGAGCATGAAATGCACACGTGCACGGACTCACAAACACACATACAACAAGGAACAGAGTTGGTAGAAAGCCTTCTTCAGTCTTCCTATCATACTTTCAAAATTACAGGCCTTGAATCTACTGTTTCCAAAACTCTCCAAATTGTAAGAGAAAATCTTTGAATTTTCAATAATCTTTATATATTCACAAATAAAGTTTAGGACAAGAGAAAGGTAGTCATGGAAAAAAGTTTCATGTGTTCCTAACCCCCTCACATTAGTGTAAAATAAAAAAGTTTGTGAAAATAGTAACAGCACAGCAGATAATGAAAACAGTCTCCCCTCCCTATAACTACGCCCATAAACCATCAAGTCCTTGAACCATTAAGAGGGTGTTTTCTAACTCATACAATTCTCTAAAATATTATTTTTGCTGTTTTGTTATTATCTAAATGTTTTTGCACAATTGTTACCATCTGCTTCCAAACCCTTGCTGCTGAGGTAGAACCAACCTCACATTCTTCGGTACTTTGAGAATACGCTATGCTGCAATGTACTATTTCTGAGAACAGAGACCTTTGCCAGCTAGTAAGATTCTTTAACATCTTCAGGGACATTTCCATCGTTCTATTGATATATTTTATGTACTTTGCCAAAATCAGGCAGGGATATTTTCATTTCTTCTTGCTCTTGCTCAGTCACCCCCTGGGCTTGCTTTGCTCCCTAAACTATCAACACGGAACACGGTATCTGAGTAGGAGAAAGGCACCTGGGAGGCGAAACCTCTCCCATTCATTTTCAAAACGGGATCATAATAACTGGGCTATTCTGGCTTGTGACACGTGAGGACTCGGTTTCCAAGTTCTTGGCAATACAGACCATTTCCCTACATATTCAGCTGTCGGCTATTGGTGCTTTTACTATCCGGAAGAATACGCTAATTATACCGACACATAATGCAATATGCTTAAGAACATGTCACTCAAAAGTGTGGCTCTCCAGAGAATTCTACGTCCAAGAAACTTCATCTATAAGGAAATATCTCCTTCGAGAAAAAGGCAATTCTGTTGTAATAACGACGGAGAAGACTAAAATGTAATTTATAGCACACCACCACATACTACAATGTGATTTAACTGTTGTATGAAAGCATATAGATTTAGGCTCAACTTAAACAGACGACATCAAGAGAGAGAGTAAGTGAGAGAGAAGAAGAAAATAGTTCTGTAAGAACTGACATAATAGCTAATACATAGATTGTGAAGAAATCTATTGTTATGTTCTATTGAATATTAAATCTTACAATTCTATAAAAATCTCTGTACTTTTTCTGCATATTAAGTAAAAGAACTAAAATGGCTTTTGTGGGTATTTTTGTAATAATATTTTCTGTTATAAAGAAGGCATTGCCAGACACTACCATCTGTCGTGTCGATTGACAGTATACAAATCTAATGCCTTTCCGTGACTTTCTATCTTATATAATTGGAGGTTTCAGCTTCATTTCCACCTAAGGACAGCCTAAGTTTGAGTTTACAGGGATATTTTAATCATTTCTCTGCTACGTGCTGATAAGACCAGTGTGCCGTATAGTTAAAGACTGTGAATGTGTCTATTGAGAATGTTAAAAATTTTCCTCTGAGCTTCTGGCCATCATCCAAAATTATTACCATAATACCTTCAAAAATGAGACAGAAACCATAATGTATTTTAATCAATAAATGTTTCATTTGTACTTAACTTTCGTTTGCAAATTTGAAATGCTCAGAATGTCTTGACTACATCAATGTGGCAAAAAATTTATTTTTCTTTTTTTTTTTTGAAGAGAACAAAGTTGTCATTACGAACTGCTTGTGTGAAGATTAGAATATTTATCTCCCTCCTTAAAAAGGATTCAAGAACATTGGAAGTACTGGATTGACTCAGATGTGTGTATTTGGGTGTGTGTGTATGTCTGCATCCTTGTGTGTCTGTGTGTTTATGTATGTGTGTAAGCATGTGTACATTCTGTGTGTATGTCTATATGTTTGTGATTGGATGTCTGTGTATCTATGTCTGTGCCTGTGTGCATGTCTTTGTGTGTTTATGTGTGTGTAGGAATCTGTACATTTTGTGTGTATGTCTCTGTGTGTGTCTGTGTGTTCAGGTGTAAGTGCAACCATCATAGACCTTGTCAATGACACTAGATTACAAAATAACTTCTGTAGTTATTTATTTAAAATATAACACCTCCTTCAATGAAAGAGAAATCATCATTAAAACTGTTAATTGGAGATAATGTCTTTGTCACTGAGTGTTGTCAAAGGGTAATGACCTCCCACTGTGAAGCCCTGGAAATGTTGACAGCAAGCCAACACATTTGTTTTTAAAGCCAGGGACATAGGTTGTTTGACATGATTCCATTAAAATGGCTTTATTTTGTTGTACTCAAAAACAAATCTAACCATTGAACCATATTATACATTCATTTCCATTTTACCTCCAAATATATTTTGTGTCATATATTCATCGCAATTTTACGTGCCAATTAACACCTCTGCTACTGCCGAGTGGCTGATTTCATGACATACAGGAGGTGCTAGAGCAATAGAACTAAATGAGCATTCATTAAGGTACGCCATGTAACACATATAGTAACCAATGCTCTGAAGTTCATTGTTACTGAAAACTAGTGACCCGTTATGAAAAATGTATTTTTCTCTTTTTTTTTTTTTGTGGGCAGAGAGATAGAAATGAGAGACAGAGAAAGAGAGTTCCAATTCATTGGCTCACTCCTTTTCAAAATTCTCTTCAGTGCAGTGGGCAGGGCAGCAGGAGGAGGCCAAACTTTGGAGTCAAGAACTCAGTCCAGCTGTTCCACATGAATACCAGGCATCTGATTCCTTGAGCCACCACTTCTGCCTTCCAGAGCAGTATCAGAAGTTGGAATCAACAGCCCGAACCAGGGAACAAACTCATTTATTTCCATGTGGGATATATGCTTTGTAGTTGGTACCTTAATCTCTAGGCCAAATATTCACCATATCAAGAAAATCATAAAGAAATAAAGTAAAGAATTCCCTATTTTCCTGTCTCCAATCTTTGCACACATCATTTGATGAATGCCTTAAATTTCATCTGACTAATTTATATAATTTTATTTTTAAGAAAATTCTTTTGGGATGATTGGGAATTTTACCAATAGAAGTATAGGATCTCAGAGCTGATTTTCCTGAGAGATCAGATGGAACACAACATGGAGAAAGAGAAGATCTTAGGTGTTAAAGTGTGTGTGATGGGAGGATGGCAGATGCTGACAATCAACTCTGCCTATGTCTCAATGGGCTTCAGAGAGACAAGGGGGTCCCACTTGTATCATGATTGTAGAATGGACAGTGGAGCAGTTCTTTCACTACTGGAAAACGCTTTTATTCTACTTTAAAAACATAAATACTAATGCTGTCTTCCATCCTTTGTGATTTTGATTCAGCTATTTAAGGAAATGGCCTTAGTATCAATATCAATTTAGGGAGATCCTCAAAAACTCCATGGAAAGTGATATTGTGAAAAACTTTGTGTGCATACCAATTTTTTCATCAATAGATACCTTTAATTTGATTTTCCATGAACTTTTTGAAATCTTTCCTGTTACATACTTTTAAGTTCCCCAACTCAGTCTAACATATGGGGTAATTTTCCTACTTGGGTTTGTCAGAATCACCAGGAGGGTTTGTGGAGGTAATGTGCCTACTTCATGCCCCACCAAAGGCCTTCTTGATCCAATGAGTCTGGGAAGAACCAGGGGGTTTGTAACATGCTTGTAAAAATTTGCACAATAGCCTAGTGGGTAAATCTCCGCCTTGCATGAACCAGGATCCCATATGGAAACCGGTTTATGTCCAGGCTGCTCCATTTCCCATCCAGCTTTCTGCTTGTGGCCCAATAAAGCAGTTGAAGACAGCCCAAAGCTTTGGGACCTTACACACGCGTGGGAAACCCAGACGAAGCTCTGGCTCCTGGCTTCAGGTTGTCTCAGCTGTGACTGTTGTGGCCATTTTGGGAGAGAACCAGTGGATGGAAAATCTTTCTCTCTGTCTTTCCTTCTTTCTGTAAATCTGACTTTCTAAGAAAAATAAATAAATGTTTTTTAAAAATTGTATTTCCACCATAAGTGTTGGCATTCCCTTTTCTCCACCCTCACCAGGATTTACAATTTTCATATTTTTTTGGATAATTGACATTCTAAATGGAAAGAGGTTTGATTCACATTTACCTATTAGCTAGTGATGTTTTGCAATTTTTATGTATTTTGGGGGCATTGATGCTTCTTCCTTTGAGAAATCTTAATTCAAGGATTTTATTCATTTCTTAATTGCATTTTTAAATTTCTTTGTTTTTGAGTTTTCTTAGGTTAATTATGATTATGCATATAATCCTTTTGTTAGATAAATGATTTGGAAATATTTTCTCTCATTCTGTCACTTGTCGCTATTCTCTCTGTTGATTATTTCTTTTGCTGTGTTTTCTCTGTTATGTGAAATAAGCCAGACACAGAAAGACAAATACCGTATGTTCGTCCCCATTTGTGGCAATAAAGAAGTAGATCTAAACTTGTAATAGTGAACAGTAGAGGCTTCAAAGAATAAAGAGGGGAGACAGAGGAAGTTTGGATAGGATGCCAAAACAATTACAAAGAACTAAGTTCTACTGTTCTAGAAATGTATCTAAGTTCATAGAAATATATTTTATGCTGTGCAAAGAACTGAAGGAAAACAGTTTTTAGAGTTCAAATGTGACAAGTAGGGAGTGAAAAACTGCTTGGCCAGTTTGATTGGCTTACATGTGTTGAAGTGTTGTATTTTACTCCATTAAAATTTGGAGACATAAAATGACCATTAAAACTGTAAAATAATGAAAAAGAACATATGGAGAGAGTGACATATCATCTCGTTCCTTTCTTCATTGCTGATGACTTTCAAAGGAAGAAAATGGAAGATAAAACATGACACCCTTGAGACTCGATGAGGGACAAAGTTTGGTGGAGTTTTCCCTGTGGATTCCATTTGTTGGTAATATTCCTGTTGCTGTATCACATCTTCAGATTTTGTATTCCTTTGGTTTACTGAGGATTTTGGCTTCCTAAACTTGTAACTTTTTAAAAGAGAAGAGTTTACAATTTATATGACAAAGCATGTAGTAATTAATAGGACCCAAACACAATGTATGCTTACTAACTGATCTAATTTTTACTTTGATTCTGTTATTGTGATCCACACTAATTTCCCTGTGGTCACTAATAGGTAGTTGAAATATAATTGAAATTTAAGCAAACTGACTCCAGAACTTGAACTGCCACTAATGTATCTGTCCTGCCTCTTCCTAAATAGTAACTTACAAATATATTCTCTTAATTCTGCTGCAGTAGATGGATCCCTGGTTATTTTCAAATTATTCCAGGTGGAACAATGACAATAAAATGGCTTCCATTTATTGACTGTCTATTTTAGGGCATGTACAGTATCATGCAAAGTTATATTCCAAGTCATTTGAAGGATGACACAGATGTTGAAAATAGGTTTAAATTTATGTCTTCTCTAGGGTTGGAGTTACTCAGGTTCCTGAGTTCCTCATTCAAATCTCTAAGAAAATTCTGCTATGCTTTCAACACCATCCCTGCATCATTTTGGTTAATTTGCTTTTTTTTTTTTTACCTAAGAATGTCTGATAATTTCTGCTGTCAACAATTTAAAAAGTCTTGACCAAAATGTTACTCATTCTGCTTCGTGAATGTAAAATTCCTATGGCTTGGAGAGGTGAAAAGTTTGAATGATTTAACCAAAACCACCCAGCCAATGTATGAACTACAGGGGCATAAAAGTCACTGGGTCCACTGACAGTTTTCAGGCTCATTTTCTTTCCACTATGACGTTCTACTCTTTGTTTCTGGTTTAGCGCCTTTTCTTAGATCCTTTGCCAGAGGAGGCGTGAGAAGATCACAGTGCAGACCATAAATCCTGAAAATTTGTTTCCACACTGCATTTCTGAGAACTGGCTCAATTAGTTTTATGAGCAGAAAGAGGCAAGGGTGGCTGCTAGTGTGTTTTGAGATGCATGCTACCCCCCAGGAACCATTGTCTGGACCTTACAAGGTTGTGGTTAGCAATAAATGAGATAAAAGATGCAAAGTGCCTGGCACAGGGGAAGCACACGGCTCAATGAGTGGCAGCTCTTACTGGAAGCCTCCTGATGGCCACAGGAGCAGGGGAAGTGAATGGGGAGTGGCTCCCTACACTAATGACCCAGATGACTCACAGGTTCAGCTATAGCAGGAGTCCTGGTAGGCATTTGGCTTGTAGGTAAAGGAAAATGAACATTGCAAAAATCCAGTATCACACACTTTCACATCCTTCTTTCTGTAAGATTTATCAAATCCTATCAAAAAGTTCCATTCCCGAGCGCATACTAAAATGCAGGGAGTGTGTATGTGCAGCATTTTAGAAGCTTTGGAGAGTCAGGACTATATGTAAAGACAAACGCACGGAAAGGGTGGTGTTTTCTATATGCGTGTCTGTCATTCCTGTCTTTCTTCTTAGAGGCATTCTCTCTTTTAAATCAATTTATCGTCTCATGATCTGTATGGAAAACAATCCATTTAAATGTTGGGGCACCATTATATGAGCTAATAGATTACTTAAAACAAATCACTTACGCTCTTAAATACCACTTAACTGTGACTACTTGCATCACATACCTCTGTTAGCTTGATATTGATATTTGCTACATTGTAAAGGTTAGGCCTAATTATGTGCTCTAATTTAAATAATCTCTCTACTCATTGGATGCACATATCATTCTGAAGTCAACTCTATGTGAAACCTACTGATGAATGGCAATCCTTACAAAACACTTGCTATTGATTTTAGTGAAAAAGTCATACGTCATTTCCCTATATTGTTTATGCTTTGACCTTTATCATGTGTCATCTCTTGATCATGCTGTTCCTTATTTTCATTCATAGACCCTTAATTTTCTAATATGACTTCCACATGTAACTTGTATATGTAAAATATAGATGTTGAAAATCAGCCTCAGTGAAAATTTGAGAAATAGGAAAAAGTTTAAATAAAAGTACATCTATATTCCAATTATTATTAGGATTTTAGTATATTCCACATTGGTTATTTATAAGGGCTTTAAAAAACATACTAAACAACAATTATTTCTCTGCAAAAACTATTTATGTTAAGGATAGCATTCATGCTTTGAAAAGCTTTGCAATTAATATGCAAACACAGCCCGGTATTTTATCCAGTAGATCAGTGATAATTTATTAAAACCCTCTCCTACTATGACAAGTTAGGTTGCTGCTAATTTTCTGTAGCTTGATGGAACGCCTAAGTATAATTTAACCCTGTTTTTATTTTTGCTTCTTTCTTCTGACTGATTCCTGGGATTGGGACTATCTTTGACAAGGAAGTGCACGCTTCCTTTCTGTAAGAGTTGTACTAATATTTGTTGTCATCAAGAATGAAAGGGTGACTGAATTCTCTGCATGCCTCCTCTAGCACTGTGCACATTTATTTACTTAGTTTTGTCATCCTATATATCAAATAGTATTTGTTTCAACGTATAATTTTCGACTGCTAGAATGTTTGAAAGTTTCCAAATATTTGTTTTATAATTTTTTTTTAAAAAATGTTAGTTATCTTTTAAAATTTCTGCCATTTACATGTTATATTCCGAATGAATCTCCACCAAAAGGTTGAAAATTCTGTTTACACACATAAAAGGCCAACCACGTTTTTGATGGAAAGTCACATTTCTTACAACAAAACAAAAAACCCTCATGATTTAAGCTTTCTTTGTACATATTTTAAAACCTCATAATGGCATCTGCTGATATTTTCCTTCATGTCTTCTTTAGATTTTCAATGGATAGCAACCACCCATCAATTCTTTGAGAAATATAATATTCCTCATGCTTTTCTTTGACTTAACCAATTTTCAAAATGTTATGCATCTGGACTTTGTTTCTGTGTGGTACAAGGTGAGTATATTTGAGTTTTAAATAATTTACTCTGCTGTGACCCAGCTGTCTGATTTTTCTTATAAGCTGCCAAATGCCCAGTGAAGAAAGAATGCTCTTACAGTTTGTGTTCGTTGAGATAACATCTGTTACTTCCTTAAGTGTGCCAGAATATTTTTTAATGAGAAAAATCATGCGTAACTTAAGGTTGTATGCAAACATTTGAGTTAATTCTCTCAGATGAGAGTGACTTCATTTAATAAAATATTTCTTTGACATTCTTCAGGTTGCACTACTTATTACAAGCGTCCACCTTAGGAAAAATAATGCAGGTATTTCTGTGTTGTCGAAAGTACTTCAACCTACCAATGTAAACAAAAAAATTTTTAGTCTGCTAAGTGAACCTGAATATAAATCAGGCTGAATTATATCACAGAGACAGATGAGCCATGCTGCCCTGTGCCAAGGTCTCGCGTGTTGAGTCACAGCTTTGTACTGTAGGCAATGGGAGAAACACTTGTAAAATACCAGATGACCTGATGCACATTTCCTTTCCAGGTGGCAGGAGCTGTTGCCATCTAAAGGAATAAAAAAGCAAAAACATTCCCTGTAACATCCACACCACCAGTTTTTGACCTTGAAATTTGCCTCATTTAAAATTTTGAATATACCTATTTTCAGTCTTCAGAAAAATTGTGTTGCTAAGATAAAATCACTCTTTGAGATTTTTTGCGTTCAACTACTTGCTAAGAAGAGATAACTCATTTGAAAATTTGCCCAGGGCAAAAATAATGGTAAGATTTGAACTTCACAAGGTGTGCTCTCTCAAATGAGGGATGTGTACTGAGTAAATGGACATAGAAAGAAAGAGGTAGTAATTAAATAAAATATGTAGCTCAAATATATAATTACAATATTTGCTTTAAATTCTACATGGAGTGTCTGCTTAGCTTTCTACATGATATGTTTGAGAGACACGATAAAGACTTTTGTAGTAATGGATACTGCTTACCATCCCCAATAGCTGACATGTTTACTACACCCGTAATGTCTTACCCTATTGGATTATTCCTTTCCAATCTGTAGCTAGTTAAACTGGGAACTATATAGAGAAGTTTAATATGAAAAGTTTAGTTCTTGAACTGTTCAGCATTGATCCAAAAGATTATACAGAATGTCTATACATGTTTTAGCAAATACTCTGCCAGACATTCAGTAATCACATTTAGAACTTTGTACCCTTGTAGCGTAAGAATAAAGTAGGAGCTCATTTTGTTTCTTTGCTGCAATGGGTTAAGCTACCACCTGCAATGCCAGCATCCCTTGTGGACACCAGATCGAGTCCCAGCTGCACCACCCGTGATCCAACTTCCTACTAATCCATGCAGGAAAGCAGCGGAGTGTGGCCCCCACATCCACCTGAGTGGCTGTGGCCGTGATTTGGGGAATGAACCAGCAGGTGGATGATGTCTCTTTTCTGTAATTGTGCTTTTCAAATGAATAAACCTGTGAAACATAAGGTAGAAGGATCTTGGAAAACAATAATGCAGTGCCATCCTTTTGAAAAAGAGATTCAAAGATAAGGATTATGGTGTGTTGTGGGCTAAGGAGTTGAAGAGTGAACAGGAACTGGGCTTGTGGCTAAAAACACCTAGACTAATTGTACTCCTCTGTATCCAATATCCTGCTAATTGAGGATGTGGGGATATTCATGTTGTAAAATGGAGTGCAGGGTAGCCTAGTGGCTGTGGTCCTCACTTTGTATATGCCGCTGGGATCTTATATGGGCAACAGTTGGTGTACCAGCTGCTCCACTTCTCTTCAAGTTCCCTGCTTGTGTCCTGCGAAAGCAGTTGAGGACGGCCCAAAGCCTTGGGACCCTGCATCTGCATGGGAGACCTGAAAAGCTCCTGGCTCCTGGCTTTTGATCAGTTCAGCTCTGACCCCTGCAGCTACTTGGGGAGTAAACCAGCTGAGGGAAGATCTTTGCGTCTTCTCTCTGCAAATCTGACTTTCTAATAACATAAGTAAGTCTTAAGGAAAAAAATAGGGACACGTGAAATCTTTTATGAGGCATCTCAGGTGAAAGTAAAAATGTGTAGGTTTCTGTTTTTTTCACCTTTTCAATCACATGAACTTCTACCTCTACCTACCTGCAGTAGAAGGAGATACTACATAGTCATGGGAGACCCGGAACAGGACTGTATTGTTGCTGTGCTTCCGGTAAACCTCATTTTTTCTTTGTCACTTACTGAGTGAAACTTCCCTTGAATCATCTAGAGTCAGATAAAGTGATGAATGCCTAAATCCTTTTTAAAAAGTCTACTTTTACACGAGTTACCATACTTCTTTTACTCAACTCTTTCATACTAATTCTAACTCATCTACTGTAAGGATTAGTAAAATTTAATTTCATAACATTTAGTATACCTAAAAATGTTGTGGAAGATATCCAGATACATTTTTTCCATGTTAGTCACCAGTGACGTTCTGAAATTATTGTCTCAGCCCAACTTTAACTTATTAGGCAGGCTTCTCATAATTTCTTGCCAATGTGCTAGCTATGGGCATCTACTTAAAGTAATTTGATGAAGAGCTTTTGCTAATTCTGTTATTGAATTTCATGCCTAATATTGAAAGTCTATAAGCAAAAATTACAAAAAAGTACTTAAGTTATTGCATTATTTTAGGGCTGTGATTGAATGGAATTTATATTTGAGGTTTGTAGACAGCACATATAAATGATGTGCTCATGAAAATGAAATATTAAAAACAGCTTATGAAAATCTCCCATCTGGCAGTTACAATTGATCAGAAATCTACTCTTCAGCATTACTTTGAAAATAGCATGAGTTTTTAATTAAAACGGGTCATTCGGTTTATTAATGTAAATAAAACATCCCCACTCATCAGGTTTAACTTGAGAAAGTGGTTTTCTAAAACCTCTTTTTATGGATTGAGTGATATAATTTTCAATAAAGAAAAGTTATAAAAGATGTCATACATTTATTTGCCATCAATATTTTTTGTGTTCTCTGTAATTTCCAAATTGAACCTTGAAGATAAGTCCACTTGCTTAAGAATATTTGATAAATTCATGATCTTATATTTTTTGTTATTTACAAACTAAACTAGCTACAAAGGATGTAATATAATACTCTTTTATTTGTTAACTGTGTAAGGGAAAGGATCACTTTATATAAGTTAATTTAAATAAAGTTAGCATAGGCAATAAATAAGCAGATTATTCAGGTTAAAATTGCTCACTTTAAAACGTAAGCATGTTACCTAAAATTAAAGATTACCTAAGCATTTGACTAAAAAGTTATCTAAGGCTTATTCAATTGCTATAAACATTACAGCCATTATCTCCTCTAATCCTTTAAAACCCCAGCCTTCAGAACTAAGGTGTGTCAGTTCAGAGAGTTGGACTTCAGGTCATGGCTATGTCTTCGCAGCTCCACAGAGCAACCCAATACCTGTGTCTGCTAACCTGCAGGGAGCGGGGTGGGTGGAAAATATCTGAGGACAGCTCCTTTCTGAAAGTTTGGCTCTATGCCTGAATTAGAGGCTGAACTGTTTTCAACATACAGTTACATGTCAAAAACGGATGATTAGGGCCCGGCGGCGTGGCCTTGCGGTTGAAGTCCTTGCCTTGAACACGCCCGGATCCCATATGGGCGCCAGTTTTAATCCCGGCAGCTCCACTTCCCATCCAGCTTCCTCTTTGCGGCCTGGGAAAGCAGTTGAGGATGGCCCAAGGCTTTGGGAGCCTGCACCTGTGTGGAGACCAGGAAGAGGCTCCTGGTTCCCAGCTTTGGATCGGCGCAGCACCGGCCGTTGTGGTCACGTGGGGAGTGAATCATCGGACGGAAGATCTTCCTACATGCAATGGGTGGGGTAAAGGGAGATGAGCAAAGGATACAGGAATGAACTATCACTGATGTAGGTTAAAAATCAGGTGTGTGTATTTGAAAAGTGGAGAGATTGAAAGAGGGAAGATTTGTACAGTCCTCTGCCTCAGTTTGCACTCCTGAATAAATAGCTGTCATTCTTTCCCATGTCTGTAGAGGAAGCAACCAGAACATTTGCTTCCCTTTGCTCTCTTAACCTCTCTGACCTGAAAAAGAACAGTTGGAAATGAATCAGCAGTTGGACTTCATTTCCTGAGTTGAGTGAAGAGACACATGCGTAGTGTTGTAGAAAAATAGTTAAGCCAATGCTGTCTTTATTTCCGATCTTCCTCAACCTTCATATGCAATTTTCAAGAGTTTGGATGGGTGGGGACCAGAAATTCTGAAAGACAATCTGCCTCATCCCCATCCCACTTTCTGGATCACCGGCGCTCATATCTGGTTGCATATCTGCTCGCAAACACAGTTTTTCCTTGTGGAGTTTCGTGATAAGAACTTTTGAAAAAAGGCTGATGTTTTACTCAACTGCTTTCGCCATAATGCTGCCACAGAATCTAACGTAGTGTGCCCAGGTCATGCCATGTAGTTACTGAGTGATGTCTAGTAAGAAGAACTCAATCATACATTTAGATAGATCACTAACAAAATTTCACATATAGAATGGACACAGTAACTGAAACTGATAACTCCAAGCCAATTCCAAGTTTGCCTGTGATACTCTTCTGAGGAACAAGTTAATACATGTAAGAGTGACTCAACTTTATCAGCACTGTACCAATAATATGTGGGATAGTTGATTTATCTTATTATTTCAAAAAGCACCCAGAATCCTGGGAACACCATTTTCCACTCTGAGTACCTTATGAAAAGATGTCTTTCTCACAGATCTTGCTTGTATTGATCTCTTGGCTCTGTGTGTGTGTGTGTGTGTGTGTGTGTGTGTGTGTGTGTGTGTGTAAAACTCTGGTTGCTCTGGAGTGATTTGTAAATCTGTTTAGAACATGTTTTTGTTTCCTGAGCACCCAGTGGCCTTCTTGTCACTAGATGGCAGAAACAGATTCTACTTCTGTAAGCAAATTAGAGTTCCTTTTGCATTGGCGAAGGACATACAAAGCTTCCCACCGATAATGTTTACAGGCTTGCTTTATTTTGACATTTCTTCTGAATACATTAATGTTTTTCGAAATTCCCTGTTAGGTCCCCTGCAGGCGTATGCAGCGAAGTGATCTTGGCTCACACAGAAGAAAGGGTTTGCATTATGTATTTTATTTTTCAGTTTATAATTTTACAAAACATCCCTGCTTGGTTTAAGAGAGGCGGGGGACAAAGTTAGGGAGAGGGTGGAGTTACACACTAAGAAAAATTGGGAAGCTGTGTCACATTGTTAGAGCTATGACAGTGAAGTATTTCATCTGAGCCAGAGATACCCTTATTATAATTCACTCTTTTTTGGGTAAGGGGAGTCAATAGTCAAGTTGTCAAGCATAAATGTATTGTAAAACTCTATGTGAATATCTGTACTGGGGAGAGAATTCTTTTTCTCCTCCCACCTATTTTTCTTTTACTAAATTAGTGACTGATTCAGAGCATTATACCTGCCCTAGGTAGTGCCTATTTTAAAAGTCTAAGTAGTACAAGTTTATGACATGACAATTAATGTATCATTTCAGACGTGCACATTCCAAATTGGAGTTCCTGGATTTGAGTTCCAGCTGTACTTCAGGTCCAGTTTCCTGCCCATGTGTTCACTGGTCAGCAGTCATGATGGCTCATGTGTGTAGGTCTCACCTACATGGGCTAATCCAGGTTGAGTTCCTGGGTCCTGCATCCCTGGGTTCCTAGTGCATCCCTAGGTGCTGTGGACACGTGGAGACTGAACCAATAGACAGTACCACTCTCTCACTCTTTCTTTCCCTTTCAAACACATAAAATTAAAACACCTCACCAGGAAGATGCCGTAGATTCCATATAAGGTTTTTTTTCTTGTTCTCCAAGTAATATTGACCTTTGGTTGCTTTGTACACCTTTCAAATACAGTTTTCCTTAAAAAAAAACCAAACAAACCACAACCAGATAAGTGGATTAATCCAGAGGAAAAAAAACAAGTCCAAAATGTTGAAATTAAGATCATGGAGGAAAGATTTTGCATAATACAAGTTTTGGTTTATCTTTGAAAACATTTTAAGTTGTATCTTTCAGAAATTATTTTTATTCCTCTTGGAAAATATGCTAGCTTCATTAATATTATATCTGGCCCACTGAAAGAAAAATTTCAGCATCATATTTACTTGCTTGAACTATAATTTTAAAATATATATTTCATGTAGTTGTGGCTATGGGAATTACAAAACCATAGGAAGAAATGCTTGATGAATTTATTTGCATACCAATACCCAGAATGCTTTTCCAGCTCACTGCTATTTAGTCTAAGTCAGCTGGTGTCAGAGCCCTGGGAACAAACAGAATGATTCTGACATGCTTCTTTGTGCATGTACTGAGTTCTTTTTCTGCACCAAATATACAATGAAAACTCCAATTTTCATATCTAGCTTGAATTTTTCTGTAAAGACATGAACATCTCTTAATTTTATTTTTTTTTAGTTTGGTTTTCCTTTAACCCTTGCAGTGAATCATCATTCTTATTATTGTTCTTATAAATTTCTAGTTGATTAAGGAGTCCAGAATTACTGATGGCTTGGAATATAGGTTAACTTGAATAATTCTTGACCCCATGTACAACTCAGAAAATTGAAAGAACACATTTTGTTCTAAAAAAAAAGTTGAGTAAGAGATGTGTGATATATTGAGAAATGTTGTGTGAGTCTAGAGGAGTTCTCTGAAGTTTGTGCAAGGATGAGTTCAGAGAACTTATGTATAACCCTGTGATGGTGACGTTATCAAGGCATGCTGATGACCTTTAGTTATGCTTTCCTAAGGGTCCTAATGGAAGTGCTTAGAGACTACATGTTAGTATATCCAGGACTTGTCTTACAGTCTAGTGTCAGACTTATCTTTTGCTAAATCATACCACATACAATATAATAAGGTAGAAAACATAGTGACTTTTTGTTCTTCATGTATTATTATTTATTGATATGTTATGATATTTCTATATACATATGTGTAAATATGTATATATGTTATATACATATTATTGTGTATATATCTTTCTGTATGTTGACATATTGTTATGTATATGCATACCTGTTACTACATATGTATTCCTATACTTTTTCCAATTTTATCTGCTTGCAGATTAATTATTTCTAGGTTTTGTTCTTTAACAGTAATACTGAGCGCATACAAATTCTAGTGCATGAGTGCATATGGCTACGGTGAGTCGAAGTTACTCTAGAATATTCTAGAATATTCTAGCTACTGTGGAATATTGTAGTTACCAGTTATGTGGATCACATAACATGGCATTATATCCTTCTGTGTGTAAAGGCAGATTGTGCACAGGAGGGTCCCTTAGCCAGCACTCTTTCTATGTTCTAGCAGATGGTCAAAAAGACATATTTGTGTTCATCTGTTGGGCTGATCCAGAAGTCAATAAAGAAATTTGTGAAATTCCATTGGTTAATAAGAAGAATGAGCATTTTATTCTGGGTTTGATTGGCAAATCAGGTTGCAAAATGTGTAAATTTTCTCTCCGTATGTCTGCCATTTTCTGTTTATTTACTCATTTGTAAAGACTTATTTATTTACTTGAGAGGTGGATTGAAAGAGACAGAGAAAAGACAGGCGGAGAAGACCCATGTGTTTACTCCTCAGATGTGCTCAATAGCTAGGGCTGGGCCAGGCGGAAGCTAGGGCCTAGAGCCCCAGCCAGGCCTCCCATACGCATGTCAGGGTCCTCCGTACGTGGGCCCTCGTCATTCTTTCCCCAGCAAATTCTTTGGAAGCTAGATCTGAAGAGAAGCAGCTGGAACGTGAATGGACATTCCTGTACAGCATCTAGGCATCACAGGCAGCAGCTAGACCGATTATGTGACAATGCTGGCGCATTTTCTGTTTGTTTAATTTTCTTGCACAAATTCCTCAGTATTCTGTTTACTCTCCAAAAAATTCAGTTATGATTACTTCTTTTATGAGAGTCAAAATGTTGCTCTTCCTGATGTCTCCATGAATCTCCATGTTAGAAAACCCAAAGGATCATTTCCAATCTGTAATTCATTTTAGAGTTACAGAGAATGAAGGAGAGAAGGAGATCTTCCATTTGCTGGTTCACTCCCCAAATGGTAACAACGGCCAGAATACTGGGACCACTGAATCTGCCTCTGCCCGGTAGGAGGTGGAGACAAAAATTTGTGACTCCTCACAAGTGTAGGAGGACATTGTGACCCGAAAAGGTCAGTGAGCACAGGACTACAGTTGGTTGGATAATATTTGGAGGAGAATAACCAAATGGCTACCTTTTGTATACCTTATTGGATATCATCTGCATATGTATATGAGAACACCTGGTGGAATATACAAGACAAAAGGAGTTCCAAACAAGCATTAATGGTTTTGTTGATAAGCTCAGCACTTCCTCCCTTATCCTATATGACCCTCAGAGTATAAAGTCTGATGCTACTAATAAACCTCGGCTTTTGACCATCAGTCAGGGTCCACGCGTGTTATTATCGGCTCCGTGCACCAAGTCCATCGCTGCGGGACAGCGACAACTGGCGCCTGAACGGGGACCTGAAAGAAGAAGAGAAAGTGCAGCGGAGACCCCCACAGAAAGTGGTGAGTGGGACAATGGGCCAGAACCAGTGTAGGGCACAGTCTTTTATCTCTCTTATGCAGAATTTTTTAGTGAAAAGTGGAACGAAGATAACTAGGCAGCAATTGCGTTTTTATTTAGAGCTTGTTAGTGAATATAATCCTTGGTCTCCAGATGAATGGACACTAGAAACTGGACTTAAGAATTTTACTCAGAAAAATGGTGAAAAGGCCGGAAGGATAGAAGATATTCAAGTTAGTTTTTGGATTATATCGGCTTTAATTAGAGCTATTATTATAATTTTAGAAGGGGAATCTGCAAGAAATTCCTCTAAGGGGAGACACCCCCAAAATGTAGCTAAAAAAGAAGTGTTTCATAGTATGGACAAGGAAGAAAGAGAAAGGGAATCCTTAAGAGGCCCACCTAACAGGAAAGGATGCTGTAATATGGCTAAAAAAGAAACGCCTCATAGTACAGATGAGGAGGACAGCAAAGAGGAGCCCGTGAGAGATTTCCCTAACGGGAGACGCCACCGTAATGTGGCTAGGAAAGAAATGGCTTATACTACAGATGAAGATGAGAAAGAATGTGTGAGAGACCCTCCCACGAGGAGATGCCACTGTAATGCAGCTAAAAGAGAAAGGCCTTATACTACAGACGGGGAAATTAGGAAAAGAAAACTTGGAAGATGTTACCACAATGTGACTGAAAATGAAATTAGAACTAAGAAAAAGAAAATTTTCAGTGTTAAACCACAGGATTTCTCTAGTGAGGTAAATGAGGCTGGGATAAAGGAACAGTTAAATATCAGCCCATGCCGTATTGCTCGTAAATCTGATCAAAAACGTTTCCAAATGTCTGATGTTCCCCGGAGACCTCATGAATTCCGATTGCTTTTTCCAATCATTCTTAGTCAAGAAAATAATCAACCTACCTATGAAAGCCTAGATGTTAATGCCATCATAGCTTTTAAAAAGGCTTGTGTGTCCTACGGACCTACTTCTTTTTATGTGTGGGAATATTTAAATGGCTGGAGCCAGGGAGCAAACTGGATTCCTTATGATTTTGAAGTAATAGCAAAAATAGGGTTTTCTCCTTCTCAATATTTTCAATGGAAAATGTGGAGAAGCGATATGGCTAAAGAAAAACTGCGAACC
Organism: Ochotona princeps; assembly: GCF_030435755.1. Classification (NCBI taxonomy): domain Eukaryota; kingdom Metazoa; phylum Chordata; class Mammalia; order Lagomorpha; family Ochotonidae; genus Ochotona; species Ochotona princeps. The sequence continues at coordinate 8,889,177 of NC_080859.1, forward strand.
TTAGGAGCATCAGGTCGGCAACTCCCTGGTGGAGGACAATTGACTTATGATATGTTGGTTGGAGATGGACAGTGGGTTACTACAGAGCAACAGATACAGCTACCTCAAGCTGCGCTCATGCATATACGAGACGTAGCATTGTGGGCATGGGAGAAAATTGAGACTGGGCCTGAATTTGCAGGCAGTTATACAAAAGTCATTCAAGGAGCCAGAGAATCTTATGCTGATTTTGTAAGACGTTTGACAGACTCTATAGAAAAACAAGTTAGGGGAGAAGGCACTAGGAAATTGTTGTTAAAGCAACTGGCCTTTGATAATGCGAATGAGGACTGCCAGGCTGTTATTCGTCCTATAAAAGAAAGAGAGGATCTTCTGGGTTACCTGAGAGCCTGTCGCAACATAGGGACATTTAAACACCGTGCCCGCCTAGCAGCACTTGAAACTTTTGCTATTCAAAAACAAACGAAGGCTAAATGTTTTAATTGTGGCAAGCCAGGACACCTTAGAAAAGATTGCCGAATGCTTCCTTCAACTCAAAAATACCATGCGGATACTTTTAACAGTCACTCCCCTGGAATATGTCCTAAGTGCCAAAGAGGCCAACACTGGAAAAAAGAATGTAAATCCAAATTTGACCGTGATGGCAGATGCCTGTGGCCAGAAGACTCTGGGAGGGGTCAACCCCAGGTCCCAAACATTCACAGGTTTACAAAACAGGAATCTGCAGAGAAGCTACAAACTTAAAACTGCCACTGTCTCATTGCCCCACCTGTGCTCCTCACCCTGCAAGTATAAATCCTGGAGGCTGAAATTCCAATCAGTTGTGGTGTATGCATGTTATTTATATAGCGCTTTTTCCTATACAGCATTGCTTAATCATGTATGCTAATTTTTAAGTACAAGTCTTTATATTAAGTTAATTTTTATGTTCACTGTCTCATTAAGTTCTCATTGTTTAAAATTAACAAAAGCGATGTTCTTGCTTTAAGGAGTGTTTGGGTGATGTCATTATATCATTATAAAGTGAATGTTTGCTGTTTTGTTTGTTAATGTGCCCAAGTTGTAACCGCATGTCTTTTGGAATATCTTATAATGCTGAGGAAGCTGGCCTTCAGTTTAATGGCTAGCTTTCACAATAATCACCAATTTCAAGGTCTTTTGTTGTGGTAGATGTTTAGCAAACTGACTTCATCTGTATATCCATTGCAACTTTTGGGAGCTTGGAATTCAAAGATACTAGGCTTTTGTAAATCTTGAGGGTTTTTTGGTGGGACATTTCATAAAAATGTGAAATTTTATCGTAAATAGTTTGGTATAAAATTGAACTTGAACACTATTTGATTATTTCAAGGTATAAGTTAATGTGATATTCATTGTCTACAAAGTGTTTGCATGTATTAATTGCATATATTAATGTAATTCTTGTGTTTTTGGCTGGTTATCAAATCTCTCACTGCCTTTAATGTGTCAAGGTTTTGTATTTGTTTTAAAGATATTTGAGTGATGATCTTGCATCAATAACCAATTGTAATCTATCATGTGTTATGCTAATGTCAACAACAAATCTTGTTTCAGATATTTTTAGCTATCCTTAAAAAAGCATTTAAGAATTCAAAGGTTTCAAATCCTAGGGATTCCCTTGGTATTCTTACGAGGCCTCAAGAATGCCAACGGATCTATCTCCCATTTTGTGGAGACAGTTGACCAGGCTATTGGATTATACTAAGATTATTGCCAAATAGCAAATGGAGTAAAATTTTATTGTGTCAAAACGTTGTATACATCCATGGAGTTGTGAAGGTTTAATTTTAGTTTGCGTTGCTAATTATGTATTCTTAGCATGGCTGTATTGCTGGGAAGACTGAAATTTGCAATTTTAGATTGATGGAAGGATTTCATAGCATGATCAATGTTTTTGTCTGAGTTTCTTGGTTCAAAACTATTGATTTAATGGTGTTTCACTTACTGGTTTCTGGTGAACACTACTACTAAGTTTGGTTGAGAATAATATTTTCAAGTCTCCAAAAGTGTGTGTGTGTGTCTGTGTGTGTGCGCGCATACATGTGTGTCTTAACATTTTGTCCTTTGTAAAAAGTTGTTTCAAATTGTTATCATGTGTTGCTGTTTGTTTATCAAGAGCAGGTTGCCTTGGGGCTGTGGCAAACTGCAGCCACGCCCAGAGCTTTCTGATAGGATTGTAAAATCACAAAGATGTTAAAGTTATGCTTTAAAAGCAGAGGGGGTAATATGCTACCCCTGTAAATGCATTAATTTGACCTTACTCACCTTAAATTTTCTTCAGATTTTGTCTCTTGGTAAGCACCAGCTCTGCGTTACTGGAGGCTGCTTGCAGGCTAAACCTGGATGTCTTTGGTTTGGTGGAGAGACCCAGCCACTCACAAGTAGAGAGGTCCAGACCCCTTGCTAACTGTGGGAAGAGGGTTTGTTTGTGTTTTCCCAGAAACTGAGCTGCAGCCTGTGTGGGTGCCAGCTGGTAATGTAAAGCCCTGGACTCCATTCACTGGAGGAAGCGCCTGCAGTAAGACAACTTCCCGACTTGATCCTGAAAGATCCATCACCATTAAGGAGACATTGGAGGAGGAGAAGGCCAGACCCCTCCCAACACCGGGTGACATGAGGGATCCTAAGAGATTGGTGCATCAAGCGCAACTGTCCTTGACATTATGATGCATTTGATAAACACTAATAATCCGTGGGAAAGGTTATGCTCTTGTCCCTAGAATTTCCTGATGGATCCTCAAAACTGGCTCATCTGACCTCGAAAGTGCTGCAACTCCCTTGAACTCAACACTGCCCCTGGAGAAGATGGAACCCCCAGTGGAGCTGCCTCTAAGAACTGAAAAGCTAAATTTGTTTAATATTCCTCTGGTTCTACTACAGGTCAGGAGTGCAGAGAAATTCTCCACCTTCTTAGAATGTTTGAGGAAGACTTTAAGTGTAACTTGTTATTTATAGATTTTAATGACCTTAGACATTAGAAAAGCCATAGAAACTTGTGGTGGCATCCAAGGACGACTCCGACACCCTCTTAAAGGAGGTTGTGTGTATAGAGCAAGGGGGATCTCAGGGTGGAGCAGGAGGATAAGAGGAGCCCTCTATCCTAGTGCCGGAGACCCCCGGAGGCCTCCCATGTGCTTTCGCTGCAGGAGCAGTGGATATCTGCCTCATCAAGGACATCGAGAACCGTATCCCAACTGCCTAGGAGATCACAAGGAAGATGAGTGCCCTTGGAGGCCGAGAACTCTGAGGTCAGTCCTTTCCTATTGGATTTCTCACAAGGGATTGAAGCAGCCCAGTACCCTGCTCATAGGGTCTGGTGACCTGGGAACTTAAGCCAGGAGTCCCGGGAGGCACTCAGAGACAAAAGGATTGTAGGAGGAGCTTCCTCTAGTTCTTAACTAGTTCCAGCCTTGGCTCCCAGCCCTCTCTTACACCAACCATCAGGGTTGCTTGTGAGTCCCATGTAGAGTTAAATTCTTCCTCACTCACTAAGTTGTTGGGGATTTCCCTGCTCACCTACCTAAAACTTTTCTATTCTTCAATTGTTAAATGCAAAACTGTGCTTAACCTCTATAAACTGCAAAATTTAAATCGGGTTAAGAATCTCCCTGAAAAGCTTTTATCAATTTAAAACTGTTAATGCTAAGCAAGACGTAACTGTAAAGAACTTTGATGTTATGTTTGAACTCAGCTGCTATGTATGTCGATGTTGGTCTTTACACTGTTCCTGTGCCACTCTGCTTTCGGTTAAATAATATTGTTTCTCCCCATTTTTCTGCTCTCCCAAGAGCATGTTTCCCCTACATACATCATTCAGGCCTAATTTTACAAAACACAGAAGGGGGATTTGTAGGAGGACATTGTGACCCGAAAAGGTCAGTGAGCACAGGACTACAGTTGGTTGGATAATATTTGGAGGAGAATAACCAAATGGCTACCTTTTGTATACCTTATTGGATATCATCTGCATATGTATATGAGAACACCTGGTGGAATATACAAGACAAAAGGAGTTCCAAACAAGCATTAATGGTTTTGTTGATAAGCTCAGCACTTCCTCCCTTATCCTATATGACCCTCAGAGTATAAAGTCTGATGCTACTAATAAACCTCGGCTTTTGACCATCAGTCAGGGTCCACGCGTGTTATTATCGGCTCCGTGCACCAAGTCCATCGCTGCGGGACAGCGACAACAAGTGTATCCCAAGTCTGAATTAGCAGGCAGCTGGACTCAAGAGCAAACAGTGAAGATCAAAACCAGGTACTTTGTATGGGACACAGATATTGCATCCATCATTTAAAACACAAGGCTGAATACCTGCCCTCCTGCCCAGTTTTTCAACTATTCAGGCCGCGTAAGCTACGGTAGTCTTTTCCGAATATGTCAAGTGCCCTCCTGTCTTAATGCACCTGCACTTGCTTCTTCCCTCCAGCTGGGACACAGCCACTTTTCATGTTTGTGTAGTTTGCTGCTTTCTACATTTTTGTGGTTAAATGTCATCTTAACTGAATGGCTTTACTTGATCTCTCTATCAAACAGCAAATTGTGCTGTCATACCTTGTCCTCTGTATTCAGCTCTAATTTTCTTCGTATCTCCTAGGGATATATTTATATATTCTCACCATTTTCCCCAAAATATGGTTAATAATGGCATCAACCTCAACATTAGGTTCATTTATGTAACCTCAGTGCTTGTAATGATATGTAGGATTTACAAACCACTCAGTGAGCTCTTTTTATATGAGTGAGGGCCTTCTAACATTCAAAAGAAAGGTGGCATGGTATTTAAGTACAAGGATGTTAGAGTTAGTCTGCCTGTATTTGAATTCATCTCTCAGTAGTTCATCTATCTTGTATTTAGCTTTAAGGATCACAATTTGGCTTCCTCGTAGTATTGCCATGAAAATTCTAAAAGGCATTACACAGAAAACTCCTTGTCGAAGTCCTTGTGCTGGTGTGTGAGACATAGTCAACACTCAATAATTACTTAACCCTTTGTTATTGTTATCAGCTAAATATCAATGTGATTTATGAATTTCATCACTAAGTTAGTAAATATTTACTGCACCTCCTGTCTGCTAGATATTTTGTTGAACATTGAGTTACAATGATTAATATTGTACAAATATGCCTTGAAAACTACTGTATGTGATCAGAGTTTGAAGCCATATTTATCATGAAGTGATTTTGAATTGACTTGCAGTTTATTATCACGTGTCCAACATTCAAATGCATTTTTGAAGAATAGCATTTTTCCCTTTTTACTTCATACATGGATAAACAGCGATTCAAATTTCCAGCAGGGCTAAGCATGTTGATATTTATTAAAAATCTCTAACTCTATCAACATTCTCCTTTTGGTTCATTTGCTATTGATTCTCAAGTCAATAAAGAAAACGTAAAAATCTTATAATAATTGTATGCCCGCTCCCATGGCTGTGGCTCACAAGCATGGGAAGCAGTTGGTGATCGATTCACGATACTGGTCCTTGATCATTTATCTTACTTTAAATGTGATTCATCTTTGCAAGTCTTTTTTTTTCTTTGTGAATGGAAGTAGCAATGAGTAAATTTATTTCCTGGCTTAAAATAACTTCTATAGAAGTTTTCCCAAAGTATTCCTGTTTCTGCATCCTCCAACTCCTATTTCTGAACTAGTACATTCTTAGACAAACATCGTTCAGCATTTCTTGGAGTCAAACCATTCGTCAGCACTTTTTACTTCTTTTCCTTTTCTTCTCTTCTTTTCTCTTCTCTTCTCTTCTCCTTCCCTTCCCTTCCCTTCCCTTCCCTTCCCTTCCCTTCCCTTCCCTTCCCTTCCCTTCCCTTCCTTTCCTTTTTTTAACTTGAAAGCTTCTTAAAAGTGTTGTCCTCTATTGCCTGATTCTTGCTTGATCATCCTGTGAGTTCTGCTGCTTGACTGGCTACTGAATTGTTTTTTTTTTTATGTTCAGCAGCATTTTTTAAGGTTCATTGCCTTCATCTTGGAAAAACTAATTATTAAATGGCAAGCGAAGGTCTATATTAAGCAGTTCTGATACATTCTCTAGGAAATTAACAGCATACCTGGTCTGATGAGTAGTTGCTATAAGTTAGATGTGGCAGAATAGTTTCTTATTTTCATTCTAAATCCACTAACAAAAAAAAAAAAAAAAACAGTCCCACTCATTGCCAGTTGCAATCTAAAGTATACATGTAGTTGGCAGCTTCCCTTGAATCCTAATAATTATTTAGACTTTTTGGGTCATGTACTCAAATGAAAATTTCAATAAAGGAATGTAATCTCCGTCTTTTAATGCTCTGTCACTTCAGTCCCCTAAGCCTTTGATATCCCTTCTGAAATGCATCCTAAGTGCAGGTAGAGGGGGGATTGTGTGAGAAATCAAGAAAGACAAGAGAAACACTGCAGGTGGAGCTTGTGAGGACACCAGTGATACAAGTCACAACATTTATAACTTTCTCTGTAGACTTTTATGAGAGGATGAATTTAAGTTTGTGAACAGGATAATAAATTATAGTTACAGTTCAAAAATTTAGAGATGGATGATTTTTGAAGGGAGTGAATTTTCATTGTGATTCACGTTAGTCTTACTTCTAGACCGAATATTTGAAGAAAATAACTTAGTCTTATTCAGTCCTTTCAGAAGCCCTTAATTTTCAAACATATTCACAAATAGGGGGGCAGATGAGTTACCAACACTTTACTATAAGTAATGTTTGCTATACGGACATTCTGAGTGTTGACAATGTTAGCTTCTAAATAGTCCAATCTAAGTAGTGTCATACATTTTCTTTTTTTAAAAGATTTATTTATTATTTTTTATTACAAAGTCAAATATACATAGAGGAGGAGAGACAGAGAGAAAGATCTTCCGTCCGATGATTCACTCCCCAAGTGACCGCAGCGGCCGGTGCTGCGCCAATCTGAAGCTGGGAACCAGGAACCTCTTCCAGGTCTCCCACACTGGTGCAGTGTCCCAAGGCTTTGCGCCGTCCTCGACTGCTTTCCCAGGCCACAAGCAGGGAGCTGGATGGGAAGTGGAGCTGCCGGGATTAGAACTGGTGCCCATATGGGATCCGGGCGTGTTCAAGGCGAGGACTTTAGCTGCTAGGCCACGCCGCCGGGCCTGTGTCATTCATTTTCAACAGCGTAACTGTGACTTTCACTATGGTGCTCACTGTTAAGTTGCATTTATGTTGTGGGCTTCAATTTGCCCCCAGAATGTTTTATGAGGGAAGCCTTGTCATTGCTTTTGTATGAAAAAGTGTAACATTGTGATTAGCAAGTTGGTTTACATTCTAATAATTGGAAGACGTTGAGAATTGGGAGGGATGTTCTGGGAGTTGTAACACAGCCCTTGAACCAAGTAGTGAAACTAGTGTTAGTCCTGAGAGAGTGGTATCCGCCAGTGAACCTGTACGAACTAGGCTCCAGATAATCAAGGACAGGGCAAAATCACAGCCAAGGGATTCATAACCTAGCACTGAATAAAGACAAATGCAGTTCCTTATGAAGCAATATTTCCAATGCTTGCGACCCCTGGAAGTAGAGACATTTTTAGACTAAAAGGGAAATGAATCCAAGGCTTTTCACAAACATTTTGGGAAATACAGTTATTAGAACCATTCTAAGAACTGCTTTGTTTAGATAATTAACAGTAAAAATAAAAACGATTTTGGGAAAATGAGAGAATTCTTTTCATTAAGCAAACCAGGATGAATTTCAACTGACTGAAACGCAAAATGCTATCTTTCAGGGAAAAAAAACACCTAAGTATAGAAGTAGAGCAATACACAAAATATGAGTGAAGAAGAATCAATTTGAGTGCTATGTCATTGAAGGTTCAGTTATTTAGGTGAATTGTTAAAGAAAACAATGTAGATTCTTCCCATACATTCTTAGAGACATGAGCATCTAAGGACATTCCCTAAGAGGTAATTGGATATGTTGACCAAGAAGTTAAAAGGAAATTTTCTAATTTCCAGAAAGAATAAAAACTTTGATGTTTTCTTCATCTGTGCCCACAGTTCAGACAACAGGCCATCAGGAGTGATGTGCAAGGAAATTGTGCGAGGGATATAGTTGTTTTAGATGAAAAACTAAGAATCTATTTTATGATTTTGATACAATTTACTGATGTTTTTCCCTTGTAGAGTACACAAACATCAAATTTCTTCAGAAAAGGATTATTAAATACAAAACAAACGTTAGCTGATGTATTCTTTAATATAGTAAAATTCATAATTACATGATACACTGACTAGGATAATAATAAATGACTCACGAGTGGCCAAATGGCAAATCTCATATTTGATGTGTACATGATCCTATCTTAGGTCACTGAGCCATACTTTCAGATGGGCCCCTACCTTTTTGCTGTTCTCTGTGGGCCATGGTTCTCATCAAGCAGTAGTCCCTGGACAGCTGGCTCTGCCATGAACCATCTGGAGTCTGTACTCCCTAGTGGTGCCCATTATAGAAAACTTTCAAGTCCTTAACTTCACTTTTAGGGAATCTATATATCATTCAATGAGACACCTCAGACAATATTTGCAGGATGATTTGGGCCATAAAATAAATATATAGAAATATCTGGGTGAATTGTCAAGGTGTTATTTGAAATGAAATTATAACCACATGAAAATTATTGAGATCAAGTCAGCCCATGTTCCTAAGGAGAAAACAACAAACACAAACAGAACAATTGCTATGTGCTACACTTTGCTCCAAGGGCTTGAAACACAATATTTCATTAGCCTCAGAAGTAATTATTTATGATTATAAATCAGGAATCTGTGGCTTTTACAGCTTTTTGACTCTGTGAAACACAGCAAGAAGTGCTGGAATCTCAGAGAAACCTGCATACTTTTTTTCGGCTTGTATTTGTTGAGGAACTGTTTGGTTTAGCATAACATTTTGCATATTTTACTAGATCAGATGGATATGTGAACAAACTTCTATAGCAGAACATAGCAAGTTGTAAAATTGAACTACATATTGTGTTCTTTGGGGGCAAATAGGAGAACAATCTGGTTTTTTTCCTCCTAAGGAAGGAGAGAAAGATTTCATCGCAGAGGTGAATTGTCAACATAGCTATAAAGAGTGGTTGGATTCTATTTGATTCAACATGCATGTTTCACTATCTACAATTTGAGAAACTGTACAGGCTATCCTTTTAAAAAAATTGTTGCACTGTGTGCTTGAAAAGAGAAAAATAGTAATGTGAATTGAGGAAAGAAAGAGAGATCTGAGTAAAAAGTAGAAAGAGTGGTAAAAATCAGGAGAGAGGACAGAACTGCAACAGAGCAATGTGTAAAAACACAGGTGGAACAGGATTACAGATAAAATAGAAATAGCCAAAGAAATGAAAGACAGAGGCAGAGAGAAAGAGAAGGATCAGAGGACAGGAGGTGAAATGGAAGAGACACCTGAAGGAATGCAAGGGGAACCGTGGGTCAAGTGGTAGGAAAAACTACCAGACAGTATTCTTTGTTTGGGCTGTTCTATTAAAACATATCGAAGTTTTGAAAATAATTTTCCTGCTACGTTTTCTTATCCCCCCAGCCCCCCCCAAAAAGAAAATGTTTGCCGCTGTTAGGTATAAGCTAGGATGCCCATGCACTTTCCTGCTCTGAAAAGTCATCTACAAAGACTGAAGTGAATGTGGAGAATCATACATGGTAGCTTTCAAGCACCTTGTCCTCTTGTGATGTGTCTGAACTATTGTTTGAAAACAAAGATTAGTGATACTGCTTTAAGAGCCTATCTGCTGAAAATAAAACAAACTTTCCTGAATATTTAATGTCAATGTCTTCATCTATTTTAAAAGGCAAAGACTCATTATATTTCCTTATTACGTGAGAGGGAAAGAGGTAGAGACAGAAGAAGAGCTAGGGATGAAAACAGAGAGAGAAACAGAGAGCAATGGAGTCCTGCCGTGTGCTTGTTCACTCCACAAATGTCTGCAGCGACTGAGGTTGGGGCTGGGTGGTGCTGGAGCCAGGAACTCAGCCCAAGTTTCCCACATTGGTGGGCGGCAGGGACCTCACTACTTGACCCATCAGCTGCTGCTTCCCACAGCACACAACAGCATCAGCGCAAATACAGGAGAGAGTCGGGACTAAACCCAGGCTTTCCATATGTAATGTGGATATCTCAAGCTGCGTTCTAAGGTTAGGTTAAACACCCATGCTTGTTTTACTGTTTTTCAAAAAGGGACTCAGTTTATGTCTCAAGGCATGATTTTGTCTTTAAATATCCTGGTAACTGATTCTTGTTACAAGTAGTAGATGATGTGCTTTCAAAAAATACAAAAGGCATCTGAAGGAAATGGTTACTTGGCACTTTGGTGCTTTGTAAAAATTTCATTTCTATTTCCACACAAATAGTGGTTGTTGCGATCCCACTCCCACCCTCCCATTCTTTTTTGTTGGTGATGCTGTCCTGATTTCTTTAAGGGTGTGTGTGTGTGTGTGTGTGTGTGTGTTTGTGTGGTTATTGTTATATCAGAGACATTGGGATAGACTTTTCTGACTATCCCTATAAACTTGCAAGACATAACAAACAACTGATCAGAGAAACAAACATTGTCTATATTCTCTGTGCACTTGGCAGGAATTTTTCATATTGTGCCTTATTGGCTCTGCTGTGTGATAGCACAGCAGAGCCTTCATAATGCTCTCTGCAGAGCTATTTATACACCGTGACTCTACTAAGTACCCTTCCCCCTGCTGCTGTGCTTCCACAACCTCAAAGAGAAAGTGATTCGCCCAAACAAAAGAAGGATGGATCAATGGTGCTTAGAGCATAGAATGCTGTAAAGGCAAAATAAGTCTTTGCATAACTCATATTAAGTATCATTATTTTTCAGTTGAATTGAAAAGGGAGGTTAGCTCAAAATGGAGGAAAAGGATACCACACTAGCATGCAAAGGTAACTAGACTGGTTTGCACGCACCTGAGTTGATATTCAACGGATGTCGTGTTGAGGTCATGGACTCTGGGGCTGTCTGCTTTCGTGATTTCCTCCAACAACTGTTTGGCTCAAAACTTCAAAGGATAATAGTCGAAAGGCCCTCTACCTGTGGTTTCTTCTGGAAATGAATCATTGAAAAATTTAGAAGTCTTGACTATGCATGTAATGCAATAAGAAGAGCAACTGTTAAAGGCAACAGCAAATAAGCGAAGTGAGTGCTGCTTTGTGATTATCTAATATAGTTAAATTTCCCAGGAATGAGGATGCAGCTATAATTTTTCAACATATAGCATTTAGGTTGACAGTAGATCTTAAACAATGGGTTCTTTACTTCCTTTCCCAAATTAACCTGAAGCATTTATGTGTTCCTGAATACATTTAGGATTCATCGGTCCCATTCCACATGTACTGTTATAAGGACACCAGGTTGATATGACATTCCAGCCATAAGTGGACATAGTACGTATTCTCTGTTATCAGATTCAACCAACAAGGATTTGCCTGCAATCTGACATTTGTATTCATATTAAAAGGTCTGGTATTTGGATTCACTCATATTCAGTCATGACATGTTCAACAGCATGACTTTAAAAATAGCATAAAATGCATAAAAATAATAAGGGGAAGGGATACTAGCAGAATGTGATGCTCCAGTTAATGTCATACTAACCCGAGGATATAGTAAATGTCAATTTTCGGTGGTTAAGGCAGAACACAGATGTGTGTGCAGACGCAGAAAAAAATGATTATGTAAAAGAGCGATGATCTTTTATTTGCTATTTGTTCATTTCTTGGGTAACAGTGTAAAAGATCAGGAAGGCACAGGAAGAGTTATTTCTTGGTGCTTAGCACAGTGTAGCGAATTATACAAGAGGATATGAATAAAAAAGGAAATACTGATTTTGATTGTGTGTAACAAAAAATTGTCATTTACTTGAATGACATTACATTGATGAGGAAGAGTAAGTACCTGTAATGTTTTTTGGCATAACTATAAATCTGTTTTCTGTGGGACATTTCCATTCACGACCTACCCAGTTGTAGATGATCTATTTTCTGTGTATGGTGTAAAGAAGAATTCTGAGTATAAACATTTAATTACATTATTTTAAAACAAAAGCAGTTTGATAGATTATATCAAAATTGCAGAGATGGTAAAAACAATGGAGATTTGATATGATTGGTAGTCAAACTTCAAATTTCATGGCTATTACAAAATGCTTATTTAACCATGTTGCATTAGGTACACCTGAATTACAGAGAGTAGAAATCAAAACCCTATGCTTAAAACTCAGGTCACCGTTTGTTTTCACCAGGAGCTCTAGATTTTGGAAGTATGGCACGTTCTTTAAAAGGCTGTGAGAGCTCGTAAACAGGCTAGGCCGAGCTTGGATTGCCTGCTTGACTTCTCCGAGTAGAAGCACATGTTGTAAACTAGCAGACCCTTTAGACATCTGAAAAAATGAATTCTCCTATCAAGAGCGCATGGGAAAGGTGGCTGTTGTAACTCTCAAAGTGGAAAAGACAAATGAATATAATCAGGTCCACTGATTCAACAACCAAGCAGGAAGCTGCTGGCTCTTCTTAGATATGTTTTCTCTCTTTTCTTTTCTTTTCTTTTCTTTTCTTTTCTTTTCTTTTCTTTTCTTTTCTTTTCTTTTCTTTTCTTTTCTTTTCTTTTCTTTTCTCTCTCTTTCTTTTCTTTCTTTCTTTCTTTCTTTCGTTCGTTCGTTCGTTCGATTTATTTTATTTTGGGGACAGCACTGTAGCCCAAGGCTAAGGTCCTCGTCTTGCACCCTCCAGGATCCCACATGGTTGCCAGTTCTAAACCCTGCAGTCCTGCTTCCCATCTAGCTCCCTGCTTGTGGCCTGCAAAGGCTGTCAAGGGCGCCCAGAGCCTTGTGCCCCTGGACCTGTGCGGGAAACCTGGAAGAGGCTCCTGGCTTCAGATCGGTGCAGCTCTGGCCATTGTGGCCCCTTGGGGAGTGGATCAATGAACAGAAAATCTTCTCTGCCTCTCATCCTGTCTATATATCTGACTTTCCAATAAATAAATCTTTTTTCAAAGATTTATTTTATTTTCAACTTGAAAATCAAAGTTACAGAGAGAGACAGGGAGAAACAGACATAGGGACATCTTCCATCTGTTGATTCACTCTTTAAATGGCCTCGATGGCCAGAGCTGGGCAGATCGGAAGCTGAGTGCTGGGCAGGTCAGAAGCTGGGAGCCAGGAGCTTCTTCCTGGTTTTGCAGGTGGGTGCAGAAACTCAAGGCTTTAGGTCATCCTCCACTGCTTTCCCGCTAGAAGGAAATACCAATAAAAGAGAAATAAAGTAAGAAATAATTTAAGATTCTCAGCAAAACCAATTAATGGAGTGTTTAAGATGGCTTGTAATGGAACGGAGTGAAGCAAATCGAATTAGCTAAATAGGGTGAGAGTGGTAAGGAAATGGGAGCAGAGGTTTCAAGCCTCATGTTCTGTGAAGTTTGACAGAGGTGTGAAAATGATGCTTCAGGACGTTGGAGTTTCAGAACATTCAAGCACATGATTCGAGCTAGAATAGATCCACAACTGAAGACAGACTTGGAAGAATAGATAAAAGTCTTTTCAATCAATACATATTTTTGGCCAGAAAATAAAACCACCTTCAGGTGAAAAAGAATGTCATTGACTAGAATGACTCTGAGTGATCGGCATTACCTTTCCTATTTTCGTTCCTTTTGAACTTTTACTTTGCCTATTATCTGACTCATAGAGTAAAAAGCTTACATTTTTGCTTATGAGATATGACTTTTCAATTTAAAAAATGAGTGACTATTCCCAAGCCACCTAACTTTTGATGTGTGCTATTTGAAAGATGCATGTGTTTGAACGGCAGTGATACAGAGATAGAGACGGAGTTCTTCCATCCATCCGTTCATTCCCAAATGCCTGTAAATGCGGGTGCTGAGTCAGCAGAACTCACAGACTCCACCCGGATCTTCTATTTATGTGGCAGGAACTCGGGTACAAGACTGGCATCTTCTGCTTTCCAGATGTGCTAGCAAGGAGCTTGACTGGAAGTTTCAGTGCTGGGACTAGAACCAGCACCGCAACATGGGATGCAGGTGTTCCAAAATGTGGTGGTTTAATTTGCTTTGCCACAATGCCACAACCGGATGTGTTTGAATACACTTTTAATATTCTATTTTGTTCCCTAATTGAAAAATCATTTTATGTGACAAAGTGATCCAGAGCATAGTTTAGGTCAAAGAACAATTTATCAATGAAGATCTACCCATTGCTGTTACATGCGTTGCCAGCAAAAATGTAATTGTGGTTAACACTATGGAGAAAACAATTAGCAACACAATTTAAGGGCCTGAAAATCATCACACCAATTTTTCCTGAAATTTGAGTTAGAATGATCTTCTTAAGAACAATTCTGTGACAAATTTTATTATAGCAGCACAATAATTATTAAAAATGGAAAAAATCTAGTAGAGGAATGATAAAATAATCAAATTCATAAAATGGAATATTAAATACCAATTTTAATACCTTTTTAAATATTATGAAAATGTAAGTAATAGTCACTGTGGGGAGTGTGAAAAGGAAAGATTTAAGTATTTAATGAATCTTACAGAGTGAATATTAAATGTATGAGAAATTTACCAAAATGAATCATTTATTTTTGTTTATTTACATACTTTTTTTTTGCTGATTGTATCTTAATGGCTTGTTAGTACTTTCTGCACCTGCTTTCATTTTATAAGTTTCTCTAAAGGACAAATTACTTTTATAATCATAGATAATTCTAAAACATTTTATGATTAAGATACAACAGCATTATAAAATTCTAAGCTAATCCAAATCCCTGTAAAACTTACACAAAGTTATGACAGTGGTGAAATTTTTCACTGTATCTCTTCTTAGGGACTGTGGTTACAATCAGAAATAAGCAAACATCGAAGCTTCAATGTGTGCCTTTGGAATAAACTTATTATACAAACAAAGGGGAAATCAAATTATTTTTCTAGGAAGGGCATTAGGAGTTTTTTTCTGTGCTTGTTTGCTTTTTAAACAGGTGTTAGGTTTACTACTGAAGTGCCTTGGTTGCTACCAGATGCTTCTCTTTAGTTTTTATAAACAATGTGATTGTTCACCTCTGAAAAATTAACCGCTGTTTGGCTAGTGTGCCAATGCTAAATCAAACACCTGCTTTCTTTCTTTCTTTTTTTTTTTAGACACGCACAGTTAACAGTCTGCCTACTCTAATCCATCTGATGCTACATGTTGCATTTTTTGGAGGAGGTGTAAGAAAAGAAATCTCCACGTCAAAGTAATGAGAGAATGAGGAGTTTATCATGTTTAATTTGAAGAACATAACTTCTTATGTTTAACTTTTAAATGTCTTTTGTATATCTCTTATTTAACTCCCAGTGTTTTCTTGTTTTCTTTTCTTTAACCTGCACCATTTTTGGTTAAGATGCACCTCTCCCACAGGCACTAACAGGCAGCTTCTCTGGTTGCTGCTTGTGGGAATATGTCTGTTTCTCACCTGGAAATTTGCCCTTCTATTTAATAGAGTACTTCTCAGGCAGGTTTCGCTAAGACTTTAGCTTTGTATCCAGACAGAAATATACAGATGACAGTGCGGGGAAAGGTAGTTACAAGCAGGGTAGAATACCTTTTTCTATAGAAAGTAGGGAAATATGTGTACCTATGCACACAAGCCCATGCATGGCCACATATTATGCTATCACGTACAAGCTGGAAAAAATACAGCGATAAATGAACCTATTCAAAACAAAGGCACAATAAAAGTTGCTTTTTCACCTTGAGTTGAATATCAGGGATTTGAGAAACACAGAGTGAATGGTTAAGTACGAAGCAACACGTGCCTTCTTCATTCATCAAAAGTTTGTTGAAAGTGCGCTTGCCAGCTGAACACAGAACCTGTGGAGCAGACAAAGATTAATTATACCTGTACTCATGCAGCAATGTTTGTGTTCCAAACAAATTATATTTGCTTGTGTTTAAACGATGCATAAATCTGATGCGTGCAGATGAACGTGTGTTCAGGATGAGTGAGCACACTTGTTTGAATGTCATATTTATCCCTGTATTTTGTCAGAAAATTAACTTCTGTGGAGTTTGTGCCTGAGCTGAGCATATGGTTGCTGATCTCTGGAGATGACAGCCTATCTGAGCAATAGCTCCTTATGGCTCCAGCTCTCCTCGGCTGGCAGATGCTTTGGGCTTTTCTACAATTAAGTGGAGATCATCACTGTTTTCTTTGAGCACTGCTGTGCCTTGTACTCTGAAGTGTTTTGTTAATCACTGTCTGCCTTCGACAGAAGCTGCCAAAGCTCTCATTAAGTCTGAATTTTGAGATGTCATGCTCGAATGATGGAATTTCATCCTTTTTCTGCATGAATGGAATTGGCTATGGAAAGGTGCCAGGAAAAAAATCATGTCACTAAAGTATACTTGCTTTATATTTTGGAGATGAAACAAAAGGCGGGTGGAGGAGGGGGACTTCCAATAATTTGTCAACTCCAGAGCATGTAGTTTCCTAGGTGATATAATTGTTGGGTTTCCACTCTTATTAGCAGGAATGGTTCCTCTATTAGACCGAGTATCAACGATCAATCATTTACTTGTTCACAGAGTGAACTTTAAATCTCTTCTCTTACTTGCCCCAAGACCTTTCATGGCATTTGATATCGACTCTCAGAGTGTTGAAACAGACTGGAGAAGCTGGTTGCCCAGAAGCAGAGCAATTTCTTCAATAATGTGTCTAATTGGAAGCAGGAGAAGTTATTGGTAGTAAAGGGGAAACACCACTTTTGCGCTTCAGAATAATTGCTTGAAGTTGTATAGAGACTGAAATGCATCTGTTGACTATTTAATGATTTGCTGCAGGAAACTAAGTGTTCTGGGAAATATGGTTTGAACAGAAATTACCCAGTTCTCTTGGCGAATCTAATTGTTTCAGTAGAATGAGTAAAAGTAGGGAGTAAGCCTTGAAGAGAAAAAAAAAATACTTAGAGTAATTAGCTCTAATGCCTAATCACTTGAGTCATAAAAGCATTTGGAAAATTATTAAGCTGATCTGTAAAATCTCACATGTGTAAAAGCTGACTTCTCCGACTTGTTTAACTTCAAAGGCAACATTGTTTCCCTGTCCCCTTTGTGGTTCAAGTTTTTAGTGAACAACAAATGTGATGGATAGTTAATGAAAATATTTTGATAGTCCTACAGATGATAAAATTCAAACCAATCACTTAACAACAGGAAAAGGATTGGCTACATCGAATAGAGTGACCCTGCTGCCTCGTTAATTGTGGATGAACATAACATGCATTTTCCATAAGATCAGGATGAAATTTCATGACACACTTATATAAGATCTGACATGTAAGATGTTTTTAATGAATTTGCATGTTGGAAGCCCCAGAATACAGTGCGGATTGAGAGTTCTGAGACGAAACACTAGATACTATGTTTTGAAGAGAATATAACAACAAGAGAATTTGGGTTATTTCTATACTCCAGAAAAATCCATTAGAAAACCCCATTAGAAACACTGCCATGTTACAATAGAAAACCAGTTGCACTATGATAGATGAGACTCCTGACTTGAGATAACAACTAAAGAAACTTCCTGACAGTCGTGTGTGTATCGTATGTGTGCATCAAAACTTCTGCTTTAGTCTTTGTCCTATACTAAGATGGATAAGACGGTCATCTGAGAGTAACTGGCTCACACTATGAAATCCTTTTATTCAGCGTAACTCCTCCATGTGGTTGTAAAGAATCGCCTTCAGAAATAAAAGAGACATGAGCCCTCAAATGCTTCTGATCTCAGACTTCCAATATGAACCGGCTCATCATGTTTAGCTCACTGTCTCCTAAAAGAGACCAGATTGAAAATAGGAGATCGTTTTCTTAGAACGAAAGAGAAATGTTCTATTACACACCATTTCTTAGTTGGCTTGCTTGGTGCTTAATCTTTGTGTGTTCCTCCTAGTACAGAAGCAAGATGACAGTGCGCTGCTATCCAGGATTTAGAAAGTGAGAAGAAAAGACTTGATTTTTGATCTACTTGACTATTCAGACACTCATATTGACTCTCACACTGTTTGACGAGAAGGTGTAGGAAGTATTGGAAGGCAACAGGACTAGTGCAATCCAGCTTCTGTTCATAGGTTAGAGACTTGTGGGCTACGGGAAAGACATCTAAGCCATTGGAACTTGACTACCTGCTCTGCGACTCCCCAAAAAATTAAGTAAAAAAAGTAAAAATGTAAGAAAAAAATAAGTTGAATGTGGAAGGCCAGATAACTTTAAGTGCTACCTGACAGTAAAGCAACTTAATTCCAACTGTGCGCTTCAAGGTCTGTTCCCGTTTTGTAGATTTTCTAGACTTAAATTTTTTTTTTTTAAGATTTATTCAGTTTATTACAAAGTCAGATATACAGAGAGGAGGAGTGACAGAGTGACAGAGAGGAGGAGTGACAGAGAGGATGATTCACTCCCCAAGTGAGCCGCAACGGGCTGGTGCACGCCGATCCGAAGCCGGGAACCTGGAACCTCTTCCGGGTCTCCCACACGGGTGCAGTGTCCCAAGGCTTTGGGCCGTCCTCAACTGCTTTCCCAGGCCACAAGCAGGGAGCTGGATGGGAAGTGGAGCTGCCGGGATTAGAACCGGCACCCATATGGGATCCCGGGGCATTCAAGGTGAGGACTTTTAGCCGCTAGGCCACGCCGCCGGGCCCTAGACTTAAATTTTAAAGGAGTGTCTGGTATGCCGTGTTGTTCAAAAAGACGTTCTATTGAGGAATGTTCTGTGATGGCGTTAGAGTGCACATATCAGTGCTAGTGTGCTCTCCCTGCCTGTCTCTCTCTGTCAGTGTCTGTATCACTGTCTGCGTCTACAGTTAATTAGATGGACTTGATTCACATGTACATCTTTCAGAGGAATATTTTCATTAATTTGTTGTGATAGCTATTTGATATGTTTCTGCTCATCTTCAACAATTGTGAATATATCACATAGAGGTAATTTGTTGTATATGGAATAAGTGAATTATTTTAATGTTTGTTCATATTAAATGTGCTCCAAATTTGTTTAAGAAAATAGTGTCTGAACGGAAAAGGCTGTTCTTACCTCATTTGCCAGATAGTATGAAACATGCTAATCTTGTTCAAAATAAATTCTTTTGCTAAAATCTTTCATCTAATGTCAAAAATGCATAGACCTACTGAGTACAATAAAAATACATTCTTTATAAATTTGAATGTGTTTTATTTTCTAAATAAATAATGACTTTTCATTGTATTAAATATAAAAAGTAAACAGAAGTGAATATACAGTGGGAAAATCAACATAATCTCAACTCAAAAATATTCAGCCTAAAAATGTTGGTGTAGATCCCTAATGTTACATATTTTATTTTAGCAATTATAGCTATTTCAATTTTTGATAAAAATGAATTCTGTGGAATTCACTTAGTATTTTACTGTAGTGTCTATTCTTTAAGATTCTAGCACATCATAATATGTAAATAATAAAAGTTACATATAATTTATATGTTATATTGAATACACTTACAGTATGCATATGTATATATGTAGATTATATATGTGTGTGTGCTTATGTATATGTATATAGAATAGAATGTAAATGGAATGTCTCCTTTCTCTTGTCTGTGGGCAGGGATATTTTTCCAGCACTTTACTATAAAATATGTTCTTTGTTAAGCATTTAACTTATGATGATTCATCTGAAGCTAGTATAATTTTATTATTTGGTATATGGAGAAATTCATTTATTGTGTGATAGGTCAGTTGTTGATTTATTAAGCCAAATTTTTTGTAGGATTTCAATTAAAAGCACACAACCATATATGCATAAGTTAGGAAATGGAGACACATGTTTTGCTTTAAAGTATCGAAACATGCCATGTCTGGGAGAAATCCAGATGGCGTCGTGTTGGTCCTTTACCTCCTTGAGTGCTGGCAGGGATGGTAATGAGGCACCACTGTCTTCGTTGCGCTCTAACCTGCAGCCCACCTTCTCAGGGCCCCGAGCCTGTCATTCTCATGTCGTCTTCCTGTGCCCATGCCCACACTGGCTTGGAAAAAGCCAAACACTTGTAAACAGCTCATTTCTAAATGGTGTGAAAGCTTACTAGATCTCACTAACAGAATAAATCTCTTATGTATTCATTTTTTTTTAAATTTTAGGTTGCCCATTTTATACAGCCTGTAAAGTAAGTCACCACTAACTGTTTGGTTCAAGGGTTGGCATGGTGGCTTTGCAAGTTAACTGCATGTGTGGTGCTGGCATCCCAAGTCAGAGCATACGTTATAGTTCCAGCTGCCTGCTTTCAGTTCAGCTTACCACTGATGCTCCTGGGAAAGCAGCAGAGATAGCCCAAGGTGGCGCCTGCCATCCAGTGGGACACCCATATGGAGTTCCCAGTCTTCCTCCTGGATCAGATCCAGCCATTGCTGTTATTTGTGGGATGAACCAATAGATAGAAGATCTTTTTTTTCCCTTTGTCTAACTTTTGAAAAAATAAAATACATATATTTTTAAAAATTAAAGAAACATTGGATAGAGTGCCTGATATAAAACAAATGCTCAATTAAGTGGCACAGTAGTAATGTCACTCAAGAAATTCATAAAATGTCTAACATAAATTTCCTTTACATATTAAATATACATTCATCAGCAGAGAGACAAAGAAAAACTTAAACATTTACAAAAATCTTCTTAAGAAAATATACTCATTAAGAGACAGTACCATTTCTTCCATGATAAGATTCTTGAGAATTTTTCTGGAGTAGACATGACTAAAATAATTACCACAAGCTCTGACAGCATAATTTTATTAAGTGGAATTAAGCCATTAAATGGGTTTTGTAAGTAGATCACTGTCTTCAGACTTATATTTCTCAGCAGAACATTTTTTTATCTGTTACAGAATGTCATCAGTTGAACTAAATGCCAAAACCTTTGAAGTATTAAAAATATCTTTTGAAAATCATGTGAATTAATCTGAAATATAAGACTATCTTCAATTATAGTTCTATTTCCTTGACACGTGACTTTTTTGTTATTTTAGAACAGTATTTTATGAAAACCAGTGTTCTTATAGGCAACAGGGACTAGGTTATGTGGGTGTGTCTCTGTAACCATGTGGGAAAACTGCATGGAATTCCTGGTTTGATTTCCTGTTGGTTCAACCCCAGTTTTACCGGGCATCTGACTGTCAGATGGCAAATCTCTGTCTCATCTGTCCCTCTCTTTCAAATAAACAGCAACAACAACAACAAAAATAAACACAAATAAATTGAACATTTATTTTCTTTAAGAAAAGAGCTTTCTGCTGTGAAATCAGCAAAAGTTGTATGAAATATGTATTTCTTCATCAGTCATCTTATTAAATATTCTTAATCACTCACATGAAAAATGTTTAAATGTGATCAATATTACTTGCATATTGTGTTACATTCTGCCACTCAGACAAAGAAATTTGTATGGAAGTAGACTGAGCAAACTTGATGAAAGTCTGAATAAAACTAAATCCACCAATTAAAGGGCAAAGAGAGCACTTATCTTGGATACTGCATCAGGTGTATTTCAAAAGAATCCCTCTGTACTGCTCAGAGGTGCAGTATGTATCGGTGCATAAAGTAGAGCAGTTGTTTTTCTCCGGCCACTGCTTTTCAGAATTGGGCTGTTCATACTAGAGTTATTGGGCATGCTTTCAAAAGACTTCCTTGAAAATAGGAGTGAGATTGGGAGTCGTCAGGATTCATGCATCACTTACACACACTTGGGCAGTTAGGTAAGGCAGATTTGGTTCTGGAGTTGTCTTAAGTCCTGCAAAGACCCAGTATGCTGCCTTTTGGGAGTAAAACATCGGATGGAAGATCTTCCTCTCTGTCTCTCCTCCTCTCTGTATATCCGGCTTTCCAATAATAATAAATCTTTAAAAAAATACATATTTTTATTGTCACAGATGCTGAACAAGATAAATTTCTATTTTTAAAATTTATTTGTTTTATGATACTGTTCCACAGGCTCAGGTATTTTCCACTGTCCTCCCTAATCTTCCCTGTCCTACTGTTTTCTCTTATATTATTACAATAGTATTTGTCCTTAAAAAAAAAAAAGTAAAAAGTTCAACATTCTGGGTGCGGTGACCTAGCAGTTAAAGTCCTTGCCTTGCATGTGCTGGGATCCCATATGGGCGCTGGTTCTACTCCCACAGCTCTGATTCCCATTCAGCTCCCTGCTTGTGGCCTGGGAAAGCAGTTGAGTATGGCCCAAAGCCTTGGGACCCTGCAACTGCATGGGAGATATGGAAGAAGTTCCTGGCTCCTGGCTTTGGGTTGGCACAGCACAGGCCGTTGCAGTGACTTGGGGAGTAAATCGTTGGATGGAAGATCTTCCTCTCTGTCTCTCTTCTCTGTATGTCTAACTTTGCAATAGAAAAGTTTAAAAAAATTTCAGCATTCTGCTTTTTAAGTGTATCCTGACATTGTAGGTATAGACAATGGCAGAAAGTCCAGCATCCTATGTCAGGATATACTTGGTGCTTTTAAAACACTTCATTTCTGACTGTAGAACTTCTTTTCCTCCCTATTCTTCATCTTAGATGGAACCTTACAATAATCTCTCTACCCCTTGATTTTCTCCCCTCTTGGATCCTCTATTCTGGAATGGGTGGCATCAAGACTTATTTTCATAGGATGAAATGTGAATGGCCAACAGAGAGATGAAAATACTCCGCCCATTAACCATCAAAGAAACACAAATAATAACCACAGTGAGGTTCCCCTCCCCTCTCATATTACGACTGTCATCTAAAAAGAAACAATAAAGCAATAAATACTAATGAAGACGTGGGGGGCAGGGGGGAAGGAGCCCTAATTCACTATTTATCTTAATGTGAACTTGTATAACTAACCATTGTGGAAGACAGTGTGGAGATTCCTCCCAGACCAGAAAATCAATTCTGTTTTTTTACTAGTTGAATATTTTGATTAATGGCAGATTAAGCCTATGATATAGAATGGATTAAAACTCTGTAAACACTGATGAGGCAAGCAGAGAGAGATGGGGGACCTGGGGGACAGCAGGAATGTGAAGGAAAGTTGTCTTTCTAGATCTGAACTTATGGAATGCAGAAAATGTGTTCTCTTATATCAACAAAATAATTATTTGCAAGACTTCTTTACAATTCACTTCTAAAGCAGTAATTTGTGTTAAATTCTTGGGTTATCTCGTGTCTCCCATTGCTATTTTAGTGGTTTCCAAGGACGAACGTGTATGTACTCTATTTGCAGAGTTGTCACCCGGAAAAAAAAAGAGGCAAAATAATCTCATATATATATATATACAGAATAATTTGATGTGTGTTTTCTTTTTGCTTACAGAAAACAACTGCTATAATTAAAAATGTAGTTATCAATATGTAACATAAAGATGTAATGAGAAAGAACTGTTTTTCAACTGTTGACATTCAAAATGTGGATTACGTATTTGGTCACTAACATCACAGTCATGGCAATTGCTTAGAAAGGAAATTGTTCAGTTTCTTTCATTGCTTTCCATTTTTTACCTGGAGGATTCATATTCTTGAATTTCTAAGACAAAAAAAATATTCTTGTTTGCCATTCATGTTTCTCAGGAAGTTGGAGGAAATTAGATGGTCGGGCTTTCTATTTTGCTGTGCAAAATGGAATTATTAGAGTCTGTTTAGAACAGAAATGCTGAGAAGAATGAGTTGGCAGCATCTCCTGTCTCAGCTTTCGAGAGGGGAAGGAAGGTTCCACAAGGTGCATGGAGTAGAGAGGAAAGATACGATGTTATCTTGCCATGGCAGGTTTTAATATTCACGAACCAGGAGCCCTGAGCTTGAACAGGGTCATGTGATCAAAACTGACAGCAGACCACAGTAAGTCTAGGGAGTCGGCCAGTATCAGTGACAAACTGAATGACATTTCCCCATACCTGACAGCTTCTGCTCAGCCTTAGATGCATCCAAGTCTTTTGACACTGTTGGTCTTGGTGTTTCTGAGTGGTTTTCCAACGATTCTGGGTTGGACATCAGGCATTTTTCAGATGTCAGGCTCTGGCAGAAATGACTCCATTAAGAGACGAGTTTTTAGGATGTACTGTGTGTTGCTATCAGATCCTTTCCTCTTCTGCTCTGTCATGAGACCGTGCCCTGGGCAGCAACTGTTCTCAAAACACAAAGAAGTAAAAATGCCTGAAGAAGGCCTGAAATTCATGATTGGAGAAGCCAGTGTCCAATTCACTCACAGGCTTAGTTATATCTCAAACTTGTGTAATATCCCAGAAACCTCTGCAATGCCACGGATTTCATCTTATAAAGAGCAACATGGAGTGGAAAGACTAGGCAAAGAACATGTTTTCACAGCAGAATGAACACTCCATAAATAGACAATGTACTTTATTGCTTTGTTTTGGCTTTATCAATGGGCTCATTCAGTTCTTCTATTCATGCTGGTAAACTACAAAATTGCAAGAGAGAACTGAAAGACTGGATGAGTTCTATGCAAAATAAGGGTGATTTCTCTATATTAAGGAGTGGTGATTTGAATTGAGGCTGCCGCAGATGATCGGTAAGCGTTTCAAGAAGGACGTAGGATGCAAGTAGAGTTATGAAATGACATCAAAAAGTTCATGAGTGCGGAGGATTCTGGTTTTGTTTTCCTTGACATGCAAGTGGTGCTGAGAAAATGCTATGTGGTTGTGTTGAGAGAAGGGAAATCAGTTGAAATCTAAGGGAAAAAAAAGTCTATTTCACAACTCAGTTGCAGAATACAAGGGATTTTTTTTTCCAAGAGAGAATATCTAGATGAGAAAATACAAGTGAATGTAGATAAACTATTCTAGTGAAGATTAAAAGGCGAAGATGAAACAATCATCTGAATCTTATTGATTTTCTGAGAAAACACGGCCAGTGGAACATTTGTACTAAAGAGTCTGTTGTTCTCCCTAAGTAAATCCCTAAGAATTCAGTTGTTGCTCTTCCAGTGACTCTGTTTACTGTAGCGGCATCACAAAGAATTTTAATATTCTTAGGAAATGTGTAAAATATGCACACTGGCAAAGAGCAACACGGTTCTTGAAAACTGCACATGTTACTGTAATAATTTATAGAGCTATCCTTATAGAAAGAACCAGAAAAGTAAAGTTTGTTAGTTTTAGCTATTCAATGAACAAATTTTAGCATAGGATTTTTTTTTTTTTTTATTACTTTTTTTTTTTTTTTTTTTTATTAATTATTATGCATTATGTGACAGTTTCATATGCTCTGGGAATCCCCCCACCCCTCCCTACACCCCTCCCCCCTGGTGGATTCCTCCACCTTGATGCAGTATTACAGTTCAAATTCCATCAAGATTCTTTCCTTGTTAGCATAGGATTTTGAACATCTCAGCCGATTTTCTGATTGTGTTGGCCAAAGTAACATTTTTGAAAGGCATCTTTTAGTTTTTTACAATTGCATTTCTTCAGGAATTGTTGCAAATTTTGCTAGAAGAGATCAATGATTTGGCTATATGATAGGTTTTGTAAAACTACTCTATGTAAATATTCCTGGAAACGACATCCCTGTGCATATAATGCAGGCATATTGAACTCCAGAATTATCCCTCTAAGGACCAGTAACAGTAGCTTCACAGAACTCCTTCTGAGTTTAGTCTGCCTTGGAACTGTGTGTGTACTGTAGTTGTCTGTGGTCCACTGCCTCTACTCCGTGTGCCAGCACACTTCTGACAGCCCTCCATTCCTCTTACAGGAAGTAGTTTCCTGGTTTTCTGGCCTTAACCGTCATCTGACAGACACAGCTAGTGTACTTTTGTCTCTCAGGCTTAGTTTCCTCATTATGCAATAAAGCTGATCACCTCCGCAAAATGCCTTCTAAATAGTCCTCTGAAGGAAGATAGTACGGGGGCTACACAGGAAAACTATTCCCAAATTCATGCTTTAAATGCTTTTGATAAGTTTCCAATATAGTGACTTTTTAATTTGGAAGGGGTACCAAATCAAACTAAGTATGCAGGAATTTTTACAATTGTTTAGATTTTGCTTTTTTTTGTACAAATGCCTTTTTGTTAAATTATGAAAACTATAAAGCCTAATTCACTGTAACTTCGTTACTATGGCCATTATTTGCTAAATATTCAAAATATTTTCAAATTATCTTATGGGTGTGTTAGTACCAAATATATAAAGTGTAATATATTTCCTGGAAACTGAAGTGTTAAATATGCACACCCACACATCATGAAACGTCTAAATTAATATTATTGATGACTATGGTTAAGCTAATTAACCAGAACTTTAACACATGTCTTATATTCAAACTCCAAATATTAATAGAATTTTAGTTTTCTTTCTGTTCTTGTAAATCACAATTTCAGTGGTTTTGTTTGGTATAACCATTTCTGTAATATCATCTCTGGATTTGCTATGAAATTCACACTTTTCAAATCTTTTAGAAATCTACTTGAACATACTCAATCCCAGACAAACTCACAATCTTAGAAGTCTTTGAAATTCTGTGAGATGTCCCAAAATGCATGGGAGTCATTGAAAAAAATCTTGGCATCTGGGTACCCTTCCTGTATTCTTTGGTTTATTTACAACATTATTTCATATATTTTCATATGTGACATGGGCATCTTAAGTGTGATTTCTCTATTTCCTTTCCCATGTCTTAATCTTAGAAAGGAGTTCAATAGTGGTATTATTAATGTCAACTTATTTGAAACTTCAACCTATTATTCACACTGATGCACATGTATTTATTATTGTTTAGATCAAAATGAAATTAGAAAATTCAACTGCCTTAAGACTCACTATTTCCATTTGTGTATATGTGTGTGTCTGTACATGCATGCATGGGAACATTTGAAGACACACACAGACTTTTTTATGAGATGGCATTTGGATGGATGAGATCCCTTTAGAAATTGCATGCACAGACTATTGGTCCGACGGTGGAGCTATATGAAGCAGAAAGACGCTAGCTCAACATCATGAATATGTCTGCAAGCCATTTTTATAATGACTCGCTGCAGTTTTTATTGTCTGACAAACCGTATGCTGTGCTGTACTGTGAGCTTTCTTGTTCGACATCATCCAAAATGATGCAACATGTTCCTCGAAGACTAGCTGGATGAAGCGAAAGCAGCCGAGGGCTCTTCTGCCAGGGCTCTGTTGCAGATTCTGTCGAATTTATTCTGCAGGTGATAAATGCTCAATTGCTATTATTGATAAGGCATTGTTCATGATCAATTGTAGAGATCTTTTTCAGAGATAGTTTTCAAATCCATTCAGTTTCTTTAGGTATATGAACCACCAGGTATTTGTACAACTTTTGAAATAGAAGTATTTACTTACACCTGTACAGTCACTAAGAACTTACTTTTTGTTTGTAAATTTATGACTGTACTTCAACTAACATCATCTCCTTTAAAATTCACTCACCAGTGCAGGATATTTCAAAGGATAAAGGGCTCCAGTTAGTTAATAGTTAAATTAATCAATATTACATTAAAATTTAGAATTAATATGAGTGATCATTTTTCAATTTAGCTCCTCCGTAGATGTAAAAAGACCCATGCTTCGTTTTTAACAAGAATATATTAATATAAAGTCTATGAAGCACACGGAGCGGGAGTCTGGTACAATAGAACTATGTGGTATGTATATTCACTTTGGTGATAAATGCTTCACTTCTTCTTTAGAGGATTATTAAAAGCGTTCTCTGGAGGAATAAAATGGTGGAAGTCACACATTTAATAGCTCAGGTACAAAGAGTCAGATTGTGCCAGTTGGCAAAAGTTAGCAGGAAGCTGTCACAATAAATGGCAGCAGCTGCTCATAGTTCTAAAGAGTATGTCCCAGTCAGAACTGAAAACTGATGGCATCCACATTAATACTACCTTAATGGCCCATCTGCTGCTCCATAGGGTCCCTAGCTGCTGTATGGAGTCGTAGGCATTTGACAGGCAGTCTCTGTATGCCAGCCGCACATTGTGCCAAATGTTTTAGGCTGCTTCATCTCGTTCTGATCTGTCAAATTCCCCCTACTCATTTATCAGGCAAAGAGTTATGAGGGCTTTTCTTTTCTACACATCATTGGCTTTCAGCATTGGGGGTAGCAAGGAACTTGGAAGAAAAACTATTCTGGTTATTTCATTTAGTTAGGTTTTTTTTTCTAATTGATGATGCAAGGCAAAGATGTCTGATACACTGTGCTGTAGTGTGTATGTTAACAAAGCGCTGTGACAAGCAAGCCCCATGGAGAAATCAATTGAGTGCATTTTTAAATGCAATTCTGAATAAATCTATTCCTGTGACTGTATTGGAGAAAATCTCATGTATTTCTGTAGAGCTTTATTAAGTAGGAAAATATTAAAACAGCTTACTTTTGCATTGTCAAGTTAGAAAACACTAAGCTTTTGCTGGAATACTATTAAGATTCTCTGGAAATGTAAAATTAACATTTAAAACATCTCTTCAACTTCTATTTTGAAGTGGAATAAACGCTACACAGTAAAGTGAAATACAAATTTAAAAAAGATTGTGTCCAGCAGCAGATGATGCAATTGAATAGAAGTAATATTATTCCATGTTGAGAACGAGCTGTTAGTTATGTGGAGTGTTCTGAACAGTCAGGACAGAGCAATTAACATGCCATTGAGTACATAACTATTGACAAATGGAGGCAAGATTTATAATAGCACTTAACTGAAAAATTGGAAACATTGCTGTTTTGATAAGGATCTCCAGACAAGAAGCCCAAACATTTCTCCTGTGTTAAATGATGGTTGCCTTTTTCATTCTGGGAGTAACCCACCAAACCTAGTCCACTGGAGGTCTCAAAGTTTGTCTATTTTTAAAGCCATCTTCTCATGTTTGTGAAAGTTCTTTAGTCGATATAATAGCATTTCTTTTTTTTTTTTTTTTACAAATTGCAACTTTTTTTCTTTTTATCTCTGTGTCAACATACTAAATTCAAAGACGTTTGGGTTGCATCTGATTGTCTGAAAACTTAAAAACAGATGAAAAATAAGGTATATATACAATCCTCAATTTGAGTATAAATAAGCCCAACATATCACACGTTATTATCTTCAGACAGGAGTGTGGGAGAGGAGGAGTCTATTCCAATGACCTGCAGATTTTCCAATGACAATAAGATGTGAAAGTGATGAAGTTGAATGCAAGTGCATCTGTGTGCACACATGTGTACGTGGTGAGAGAAGCATGAAATGTTTTCTGCAGGTTCATAGTTCTGACTATTGTCTGACTATTGTCATGACGTTTTTAACTTCTCTGAGTCCGTACTGTTAACACATGTTAAAATACACAGCAGTCAAGAAGGAAGTTTGATACGATTTTATAAAACGCTTAAGCTGAAATTATTTCTGCACTCAAGTAGGCCCATTCTATCAACTATTACATCAGCATTATATCAATCATTCTTCCAATAGGCTTAACTTCAAGCAAGCATCAGAATGAGTTTTCCCTCATGCCAATGCATTATTGCAATAGCACACCTTAGACATTTTATCTGGCAGGTGGAGACCAATGAAGTTTTAGGTGAGAAGGGTAAGTTAGAGTCTAGCACCCACACCCCATTTTTTCCCCTTATTTGCTCATGCATCATTGATTTCTATTTGCATTTGGCATTTGTGTAGTATAAAAAATGTACTTGCTATGGAGTACTTAGAATGTGTTAGGCACATAACACACATAAGCACCATGTAATACATTTCATCCTCACAAGGATTTTGTGATGAAAATAAAGCTTGTGCTCACATATGCAGAAGCTGAGTCTTCTCGTGTAGAATTACACACCATGTGACCTAGGAGAACAAACTGGACCCACATCTGGGAGAAACCAAGGTTATACTGTATCATTGCTTACTGTTATGTCCCTAAATATTATAAAAGATCATGTATTTCGGAAAGATCCCAAAGAAGCTAAGACTGAGTGACAGAGGCAGTGTCTTGAGAAAGAGTTCATCATCAAAGGAATCCGGAAGACAAACCAAGCTGGTAAAAGACCCTGTCCATGGTAAGGCACAGAATATTCAGGACATGGAGCTCACTGTGTGGTCCAGCCATCTCTGTAACTCTTGCAGGTTCTTGGGAAATGAGTTTGGATTGTAATGGCTGCAGATTTACAGACACAGGCATCTTTGTTGTGCATTGGCTTTCTTTTTATTCAAATTGCTGTCTAAAACTGAACAAGTCTGTGGTACATAATGGCAAGCATGGGAACCAGGGTAGGGGGCAGGCCTGGTGGGGGTTATAGGGAGTTGCCCCGGCTAGGCTGGAGTTCCCACTGGTTTGCGTGAGGGCCGAGTATGAAGTGGGCAGGATCAGACTGGACTGCAACAACCACTGGTTCGCGTGGAAGACAGGGCTGGAAACAGAACTGACCCAACAATCGCAACCACCAGCATGTGCATAAGCTGATTGGGGCGACGGGACAGTGCCGGACTCTGTACCAGCAAGCACGCACAAGAATCAGATCTGGGATCATCTCAAAGTTTCTTTGGAGATCCCTCCAACTGAATTGCTGATCTCAGAACCCCAACCAGGAAGAGACTATGTCAGCCAGTGGATTCTGAATAGATTTCATCGCGCTTGGAACGGTGAGATTGGCAGCAATTCAGAACTGTTCAAGTATCAAAAGTGCTTGAGCAGGACCCTCAGAGCATGCCTCATGTCGGGGACCTGGGATGGGTGGGAGGCTGGGTAGGGCTTCTCCCTTTGTTTCTCCCCTGATGCCAGATTCGGGGGGCGGTGGGGGAAATGATGATATTAGTGTGGGAACAATGGTCCTACCCACTTTCCTGTAGCCCTTGACCCTTTGTACCCTAAACAACTATGTAAGATTATAAAATAATAATAATAAAATAAAGTTTAAAAATTACTGTTTAATGTGGTAGATTTAGTAACTTATTACTTTGTATTTATAATAATGAACATTATCAATATTCCTGTTTGTTCAATAATCTCACTGGAGGAAACAAACACTGTATTCTGTTTCTAATCATTTATATGAAAACATGTAGGCATCAAACATCACTTCCTAACACTAAAAATTTGAGGGAAAATTTCCTGTTTTTTGACAGGCATCAAATAGAATTTGTCTTTCGAACAAGGAGCCCTGTGAGCAGGGTTTTTGTTGTCTGTGATGGCATGTTATATTAAAGCTCTCCAAAGGCCCTGAGTTTTCCATATTCTGTTGGTACCCAGCAGGCCTAGGACCTGAATTTTCTTCCCATAGAAATTCCCTGTATTTGCATATTTTTGTCTCTGAATATATTTCGTAACTGTTCTTATGGTGGGTCCAAATTTACTTCGCTTCATCTATTTATCCATAAAAGCCTTCAAAGTATTCAGTTCTAAAAACAGTCTTATTTTTCCCTTCACTGACTCATGTTTCAAGCAAATGGCCTATTACTCATGCCTTGAAGAGAAGGTTTTCAGTTTTTTTTATCTTATTCTTTCCATGGAGGGGAGAAAAAAAATTCCTCATTGAATTCTTGACTTCAAGGCTTTTGGGGAGGTGTAGTTGGAGGTACCTCCAACCTTCCTTGGGATTCCAAGTTTCCCTGGAAAGCCATGACAACCAGAGACCTCTGCTGGACTCCATGCCACTGAGATCATGAGTTAAATTTTCTGTAAGATTACGGTTAGAGGAAATATTAATTTACTGTGCTTTACTGTATCTTTAAGCTCCATGTGATACTTGCAAATGAGTTTGCTGCTGATGAAGCTTTTAAAAAATGCTGGTTATGTTTTTTATGGAATTTGGAAAAGTTGTGGCTTGAAATTTACAGAAATAAAATATAGCAATAGTACACCAGAATGAGGAAATTTACTGCTATCATAATGCCTCTAGAGGGCAGTATTAAATTATTTGAGGACTTGACACTTATCAAGGAAGCCACTTGATATTTGAAGAGATGACAATGAAGATGGAAGAAGGTGGTATGTTTTTTTGTGGTCTTATTCGTGGATGCAAATGGCTGTGCAATCCAAGTCCTCACATTTGAGTCAATCAACAAGTGTTGTGGGGAGGATTTTGAGGATTTTGAGAGGATTTTTTTAGCTGAGCTTCTTATCTGCTCTGAGAGAGTTTACCAGTTGCTGCATTGTGTCCTTTACATTAAAAATACATGAAACTTAGACTGTGATGACCACGGTTGTGCAGAATGCCATAGTTTTGATCAACCCATATTATTGGGACACGTGTGATTCGACCCATTAAGATTGCAAATACATCACCAATTATTTCAATATTTCTTTGAAATTTTATGACATGCCCTGCCAGCATACTTTGTATCTTATAAGGATTCTCAACACATATCCACACATTTTTTCCCAAGTACTTTCTCAGGTCTCCCCTAAAAGGGGAAAAAAGAAAAAAAAGTAAATATTAGGAACAACTCACTGTTATCCCTTCTGTCTTGTCACAGAAACCATGAAGCTAGGCCCATGTTCCTAAGACCAAGGTGAATTATTTGCCTGGCCAAGTAAAGCATAATTCACAATTTTCATCTCAGTTCTTTTTTGTTGTAGATATATCTTTCAAAAGTTATAAAGTCAATTTGATTTTTCCTGAAAAATCATGTCCCCCTGGGGTGATGAGAGAAGATTCCACAGCCTGGTTGATTTCTTGTATTCAAAGTGGCTCAGAGAATGGTGGTTTATTCCTTTTGTTGTGGACAGAAGCAGGATCCACCTGACTGCCTGACTCACTCTTCTGGCATTGTTTTTGGGAGCGTGAAGTATATTTTTCCTTTCTAGAATATGCTCCAAAGCTGAATAAAGACTTAGAAGAATGGTTTTGTATTTCTTCCAATATTTTTCATGTAGGAAATACTAAAGATACAACTTAAATGTGCAGTAGTCATGCTTAATTTAAAATTAAGCACAGAAGGAAATATCAAGCTGAGTTCAAAATCTAGCTTGTAACTTAGTGTATATTTAATGATGTCTATGTGAAAAGGATAAAGTATTAGACCTACTTTAAGATTGAAAGCTTTGAATGTTATAGCAAAAATGACTTATGTAAGATTATACATAGCACATAGATCAACACTGGCATAACTAGAAAAAACAGGTTTTTTGATTCTTGCTTGGATTTTTTTTTATTACAGAAACAATCCTTTCTGCACTAGAAGGATCTACTTTGCTTCCAAGTATCCAGTCATACTTGGAAACTTGAGACAGGTAGATCCTGGTCTGTGATGGAGCCCTGCACACTCCTGCAGCTCCCCAATCTGGCTGGAGGTACAGAATACCCTGAACCACACATGTGGCTCCTGCTCTTTCTGATTCAATAATTTTACTTTCCAATAATAGAAGGAAACACTCTAGGCATAGGAGAATGATTAATCAATAAAATCATGGCTCTTCTGGTATTATTGATACACTTGGACATGATTAGCACTGGTTTTCCTGCCCAGTGTGCCTGAATTCAGACTTACAATTAAAACCTACCACTAGCCCCTGTGGCACAGAGGTTCACAGGGGATCTAACCAGGGCCAGTCCCACCTCGTGGGATGACCCTGGCCTTGGCGATGGTTATGGTCAGCGCCTATACTCCAATTTGTGCAACTTTTCCAGGTATCACAGCTGCGGAGCGCACGGTTATCGTGCATTTCCCAGCATCAGACGCAGTGGTAGAAAATATATTCTTTGCATTCTTCTTAGAGCCTTATTTAAATCCATCATCTCAATCTTAAAAGATGAATATTTTACACACTTCCATCATTATTAAATAAGCACCTAGAAATCAGACATGCGATTTGAAGAATAAATCTTGATAGGTCATATGCCTTCAGTGTAAGTTTTATTTTCTTCTTCACTATAAAACTTGGAAACCTCAGGTTTGATAGAGGGTCTGGTGTATGGTTTAGCCTAACTCCCTTTTCTCAATCTAGTTTCTAGAATTCAGGGGTGAATCAAAGCTCCAGTAGATTTTTGTTAATCTGTAATTTATTCTTCAATACAATGACCCACACTACCTGCAAAACATACAGCCTGACCAAGTTATAATATCTTTAATTACCCTGAGCATGAAGTGAAAATATTATCAGTGAAATATCCGTAGTTAGACCACATAGTCAATGAGACATGGAAAGAGGAAACACCTTAGCTCTTTCTAAATTTACTCATTTTACTTTTCCATGATATTTCTAAAGCTTTTCCCTTTCCCCGTCATAGCCATAGTTTCTAAGATCATAGTCACTGGTGTCACACTGTAAGGATTAATAAAGAAAAATCTGCCTATTGGCTTTTTTTCTGTAGAAACTTCAAAACTTTAAATTAATCTCCCAGGGCCTTTGCTTGCACTATGCAAAACAGGGGAAGAGTTGTGGTGACCTTCAAGGACTAAGATCTTTAATGTAAGGAAAGCTCAAGGGAGGTTTGTAAACAATTAGTTTATTTTTACGTTGTGATGACAGGTACATATTGTCTATTTACAAAACAAGGGGGCATTCCTTTTAGGCTGGATATGTTATTGTTGTTTTGTTTGTTTTTGAGAGGCTGAAGGAGAGACAAAGTGCTTCCATCTATGAGTTTACTGCTGAAATGCCCACAATAGCTGAGGCTTGGCCACAGTTGATGCCAGGACTCTCATGTAATGTTGAATGTGAGTATTTCAATCAGTAATTAAAGGGCACTCCCAAAAGTGCACCCTTAAAAATCTTCACACTTATTCCTCTATGCATCACTGCTGTCTTTATGCTAATCTCTACTCATTACACTTTGCATGTTTACCACAAATTCTCCTCAATTTTTAAGACATTATTTAGTGAAAGGTCCCTTTTCTATATTATCTCACTTTCCCATAGTTCATAATGGCAAGATGTTTTGAGATCAACATTACCAAATGCAATGTTTCTTTATGACTTAGAAATATTTATTGATCTTTGTGATAAAGTTTATAAAATTTCTTTGAGAATGATATATAATCAGACTATATAATGATGAATAGCTGTCTGAAATGAATATATTTTTTATTGATTTTCTTTACATTTCCAGCTCATTCAAGTGTTGAATTACATCTTGATACTTCAAGTATTCTCCAATCCAGAGACAATTAAGAGGAGCTGATATGGCATAGATGGTTTTTCATGGAGACAAAGTTAAAATAAGTAACAGTAATATGCTAGGTGGTACCGAATATGATGATAATGATAATCATCACATGATCAATTACTATTGATGTGTCATATCAATGAATTTCATACTTGTCCAATTTTTGGTTTTATGCCTTCTTGGACTACGGAAACACTGTATTTGTTGACTTTATATTTTCCTCTAGTGTACACTTATATTTGCATCAATAGTAACTTCACTCTATTTTCTTACCTTAACACAGTGCTGAATAATGTGCTAGACAATCTGCTCATCTATAATTTTCATATAGAAATACCAGATTCTTCATGCTGAGACTTTTCCTTTCACCAGAGCAGGCAGGCCAATGGTCTGCAGATCGGAGCTGCTAAGAAGCTAACCAAATTTCTGCTCAGTTTACTTTGGCAAAGTAAGAGATGGATGGTGGGGTGGGAGAGAAAGAATAGGAGGGAGAAAAGCACATATTTCTTGCTCCTATTTTTCTCCAACTGGCAACTCAATCCTTTTGTGTTAACAAGCTCTTTGGGGAATATAAGTAACCACTGGGAAAGCCAAAAATATGGATCATTCATTTTTTATATTTTGTCTAAATCATATCAACAGCTGGTAGAGACCAGGGATTACACGAGGGGGGAAACTGAAAAGTAGGAACAATAGGGGAAACGAGGAACAGAGCAGAGTAGCACGTTTCTAGCGCTGGGTAGATACTTTCCCTAGCAGCACTATCTGCTTATGGTCTGGTTGCTAACTTCCTTCCTCTGTTTTTTTCACTGGTGGTAGCATGATGCTTCCTTTATTCTTGAGTTTATGCAAGATATTGCTGGTAGATACTGAGGTTCTCCTGCTTTGATTCAATATCCAGTTTTCACTGAGATGAACGCTGGAAACCGATGCTACTCAAGGTGGCCTGGGAATGGAAACCATCTGGTTGCCAACTGTTTCTTTGTTGTTGTTATTGAAACTCAAAATGAATTCTGATGTTTGCTTACATCAGAATGACAAAAATATGAAAAGTCATTCGGGATCTAATTCATTCTCTTCTACCAGAAAGGGCAGTAGAGCTTATAGCCTTAGTAGCTTTAGTTCTTCACATGGATTGTCCTCCTACCAGACAGATCTCCATCAGCACTTCCCAAATCTGTCTGCCCCACCACACACACACACACACACACACACACACACACTCCACCTTCCTCTCCTAACCCCATTTCTAATCTCTTATTTTGGGTTTCCAGCACCCCTTTATATCTGGAACATGCCTGTATTTTGTGTGTTTGCCTCTTCTATTCACCTAGGCTATAGCATGCCTTTAAATGTGCCCTTTGAACTATATTCTGGCAAGGAAATATAATTTGTGTTTCCCCTGCACTTTGAGAATATATTTTTCTCAAAGTTAAAAGCACTCTATTCTCATGAAGATATGGGAAAGCTTACTTTTACTTTCCCAGTTAGCACACACTGTTGCCTACAGCCCACTTCAGCTCTCCAACCTTCTGTCCCTTGAAACTCTTCAGGGGCCAGCACCATGGCATAGCACGTTAAGCCTCCTGCTGTGGCACCAGCATTTTGTATGGGAGACAGTTCAAGTTCTGGCTGCTCTACTTCCAATGCAACTCCAAACAAACTGCCTAGGAAAGCAGCCAAGTGCTTGGGCATTTGCACCCAAGAGGAAGATCCAGAAGAAGCTCCAGGCTCCCGGCTTCAGACTAGTCAAACTCTGGCTATTTGGGGACGAACCAGTGAATGGAAGATCTTGCTGTTTGTTATTCTCTTTCTTTGTAACTGTGTTTCAAATACAAATGAATAAATCTTAAGGGAAAAAAAAACTTTTCAACACTTTGTCTCAGGGAGGTTGAGCTCAGACTGATTTCTGATCTTTCTCCTCTATTGCAACAATTTCGAATAAAATTTTTCTATTTGTCTTTTTATGGTGCAAAGTTTGCTTTGGCAAGCATTCTGTTATATAATATGATTCTGCCATTGATGTAAAATAGTTCATAAAGAATCCATAGTGGATTCTAATGAAATAATTCCATGTAGGAATCTGTTCCAAATGCATTGCCTGCTCTGTGGGAGGGCATGGATTTGTATTTGTGCTAGAATATCTGATACACGGGTTTGCCTTTAGAAAAAAACACAAAAGACATCTTCCTATTCATTTAGCGCATCAGTCAGTAAGCCCAGACATGGTGTATTTGAACTTTAAATTTCTCATGCAGAGAATCCAATAAATTCTTCCACAGATTCCCTTTGGCATCTGAGTAAATTTCTGGTGCCCTTTAAATTTTTATAGCTGTTTCTTCTTCCTCTTCCCCCAGAGGCTGTGTTGCACTGCCTTCATATTACCTTCATGCCTCTTCTGTCTGACTTCTCCCTCACCCCCCAATTTTGAATTACCACATAGCTACTCAACTTGGTTTGTTTTCCCCATAGACTCTCATGCCCTGGCCCTTCCGCTGTTTTCTTTCCAACATTATCATCACCCTTAGTGCATAACCAATAAGAGATTCCTATTTTCCCAAATATTTACCTAAGACACCCAAATATAACTTGTGCTGTACATCTTTTTGTAGAGAAATATGTTGATGTTTATGCCAAGATTCTTACTTACACTTACAGTTTTACACAGATCATGTACGGAAGCAATAACCAAATAGAACTTACGTTAGGATGTGTTTCGAGTTGCAAGGAAAGCTTAAAGACAAAGCATGCACTATATAGAGAGCTTATGCCACTAGTTGCTTTATTAAACTTTGATGAGCAAATCATTTGTCAGATGTTTCTGACTAGCTCCAATTCAATTTTTAAGTGTATGGGATACAAACATTTCTTTAAAAAAATGCCTACATTGCCAACAAAACTTGCATTCTGTCGAATGCATTAATTTGATTATCCAGAACTTTCATATTCTGAATAGTGAACATTTATCTGATAGATACATATTTATGTACACATTACACAAAAATATTCAGCCCTCCCCCAAAAGAAGCAGTCTTTTAAGATATGAAAACTGATATAGAACATGATTTATCTAAGTTCACCTTGTGAAGACTTCAAGTTTAATAGGACTATGGATTGTCCCTAACTGGCTCTGCTAGCATGATTCATAGTGATGCTGAAGGAAAACAGATTGACTGTACTCACATAGTGTGACGGTGAAGGTCTCATTTCAATGTGATATCTATGTAATATCAATGAATTTTGCATACAGCGATGAACCTTCCGTTCTAGTACAGGCAGATGTGGTTAAGTGTTAGTAATGTCCCAACCCCATTTGTAACACATTGGAGTGTATTCCTCAGTTTTCTGAAGTTTACTTATTTATGCATTCATTATGTATGAATTGATTTTACCTTTAAATAATGAGAATACTCAGAATGTGCTCTTTATACCTGTGATTTGCATGTCATGAGGAATAGAGATGTTTGTTGATTGGTAGCATCTTCACTCTACAAAATTTCACTGTGAAATTATGTGAATTTGAGCGTTATTTCTGTTTATGTTGGAATAAATTCATATTTCTAAATTCAGCAGCCTCTTCTCTCTCTCTCAGTTCATATTCAACTGTCAGAAGTCACAGCTTTCCCAAAAGCATTATAAATAACATAAAACAAATGTAAACGAACGGAAAATAAGAATGACAAATCCCAAGTAATTTCAGGGACAGGAAGAGAGGTGTGTGAAAAATGACTCTTTGTTCTACTCACAAGAAATTCCATGTCATTTTCACAAGCTCATAATATTATGAAACAGCAAAATACAGTATAGGTTTTCTTTTAGTCATATACCTTAAATGGAATTTCTGCATCTTTAAAAACTAAGAAAGTATAATTCTTTTTGCTTCTACTCTTTGCATCATAAACGTTCTAAAGCAAATACAAGTAGTAAAAGCTATTTTTCACTTATTAATTCCTTATATTCCAGTACATAAGCTGTATTATCATGATTCAGGATGAAATCTCCCCTTTAGAGGAAAATGAGACAATAATTTTAGAGTTTATATACAAAGAACATACGCTCAGCCTTATGACTTTTTTTAGTTTTGATGACCACTCAATATTATCTGGACTAAAATCTAATATGTTCAAACATCCTGTGTTTCAAGATATTTTTGACAAGACTATTTTAGGACATGAAAACATTAGAGTTATTATTAAAATGTATTATTCCTGTGCATTGAAGAAACTGAAGAATGCATGGCATTTATGTCAATTGAATTATTGAAAGTCATTTTATGATTTTCAAGGTAAACTGGAGCTCTGCTTTGGTAAGTGCAGTGAAAATAATGGAATAGTTTCTTTAATTAGAGACTGCTCTGCTTTCTGTGAATATTCAGGTTCTTCAATTAGTAATATTTAGTTATATCAACATCTACAAATCATAACTCACCAAGAGCTGCTAAAAATATCTATATCTGCCTAACAAACTACTCTAAAATTCAAATACGTGCACCAAACAGTACTTTTTAGCCTTGTAATTTTGTCCCACAGCCTAAGGAACTTTAACTTTTACCAGGATCCCAAGAAAGACTGGAATGCTTGGACAGATTGAATGAGGCAATATGAAGCTGTTATTGGCTGTGGCTCTTCATTCCCAGATTTTCTTCCATGTAGCCACTCTGTGTCTCCAACTTGGGACTGTGCAAAGCATTGATGACTTTCTGGGTCCAAGACCAAGCAGAAAGAGCGAGCCTCCAGTACGCATGCAATTTAACAAGCACTTGTTAGCTTCATGCCCATGATTTTACATTGACCAAGGTAAGCTGCTGGACGAAACTCAACCTCAGTGTGGGATGTCACTGCACAGTGCTTGAACATGGGGAACCGGCCTTGACTGCCACCACTGATTCATGGGAGAATGCAGCAGAGCAATGGTCTTCAGAATGGGAGAACCGCACCTTACATTGGAATATAAGCTTTCCATTCCATTATCTTTCTGTGTAGAATTTGAAAATCATAGGGAACAACATGAGAAACTATATTTTACACTCAGTCCTCCACATTCGGCAGAATCATACCCACAAATTCAGTCTGCCACAGATGGATAAAAAATATATGGGAAAAGTTTGTGTTTATACTGAACATTACAAAATACTTTTTTTTCTTGCCAGTATTTCCTAAATAACGCTTATAATAACATTCACATCGCATTGCATATTATAAGTATCTAGAAAGGGTTTAAAACAATGGAATATGCACAGGTTCTGTGAAAATTGTACCTCTTTTCTCATAAAGCACTGTGTGTCTGGGGTTTTGGTCCCTCTGGGTCAAATTCCCTGTGGATACTGCAGGGTGACAGTGCTGACAAAATGTCAGTGAAGCCTTAATTATCAAAATACCAGTAGTCTTAAATATTTTTTTAAAAAGCAAAATAGGACTGTGTTCTGGGGTTTTGATTTACAGATTTAAGCAATATTTTTACAAAGAGACAGCCTATTAGATTAGGACAACGGTAAAGAAAAACAGTGATGGGACACATACTAAGGGGTTATTTGTTCACCTGTGTTCTGTGTTTTGTAATTTTTTTATAGCTTCATTCCCTTAAGTTTAAAGGGAGTGCTTCCAAAACAGGTGTTAATTTTTGCACAATAATCATGCAGATTATTCTTATAAAATCTCTACTGCAGATGTGCCTTCTGCCAAACATTTAGTTGTGTGTGTATTTATGACTCCAATTTGTTAATTCTCAGCTTGCACATACAAATGTATATTGTATGACATAGAATACCTTGATGTTTTAGTTCCAAAGAGAGCTTTGCCTGCTTTCTTTAAACCCTTTGATTTCATTGAAGCGACGTGCCCCATGTGTCCTGGGTTACAGATTTTTAGCAATCTCAGTCAAATGAGTTTTCCAGTTACAGCAATCACCATTGTATTTTCTTATTTCCATCCAATTTTGTTCCTATCCAAATGTTTTTGGATTTCATTTTACTTTGCTTTAGTATTTTTTTTCAAGATTCTACTTCATTTAAAAAATGTTTCTATTTCTAGACAGCTCTCTTTAACTTCCTGTGAAGGCTCCTAAAGTTGTTGAGGGTAGGGCATATTGTGGCAAAGTGCGTTAAGCCACTTTCTGCGACATTAGCATCACATTTTGGAGCTTTGGTTCCAAGCTTGACTGCTCCTGCTCTTGTGAGGCTCTGGAAAGCCAGTGGAAGATGGTCCAAGTATTGGGCCTCTGCCACCAGGAAGATCCAGAGTGAGTTCCAGGCTCCTGGCTTTGGTGTGGCCTAGCCTTGGCTGCTGAGGTCCTTCAGGGCCAGCAAATGGAAGATGTATTTTCCATCTTTTGTCTTTGAAAAGATAGCATAGGCTTCGTTTTTTTAAGTGAATGGCATGGCGTGGCATGATGGCTCTGTGGTTAAATCCTCACAGAGAATGCACCAGGATCCCATATAGGTGCTGATTCTTTTTGTCTCTCCTTCTCTCTGTAAATCTGCCTTTCCAATAAAAGTAAATAAATCTAAAAAAAGAAGTGCAACTGATAATGCAATAATTATTTTTAAATGACAAAATTAATTTGCATATATTTAAAATTCACATAATGGAAAGTAAAATTCAATAGGGATTATTCTAAATGTTAAAGTACTTTTCAGATTTAAGGCACTATACACATTTAAGATATTATTACCAAAAAATTATGCTGATAGTCTTGACATGAATGGAAATCAGTATCTTTTATTAAAGGCTAGTTGAACAAGAGAAATCCTTCAATTAATTTAACATTCATCTAGAATGCCTTCCAAATCATTGGCATGCTCATTTTATTACTGCTTTATGTGCACATTTTTAAAAACAATTTTGATTCTCTTATGTATGAGTTCTTCAAAGCTTACTTTTTGAACCACGCATGAGAGATGAAAGTTTGGGATTGGAATTCTTAGTTATGCAGGGTAATTAATTAACAGTTTTCTAATTGACTTGGTCTATTATTCTAATAGGGTGTTATTGACTCAGTAAATGTCTGGTTTGTTTTAAACATCCTACTATAAAGTATGGGGATTCTATGTGTGTTATTTTGCAAAAGATGCATAATCAATACTAAATCTTAAGTACTGAAGGGACTCCATTGAAGACTGGTTATTGATGTGCTAAACGTCATTAACACCTGCCATGGAAGATAGATTGCAACACTATTAACTTAACTGGCAGTGGATATACTAATGTAGTTGCCGTGTCAACCAACGGTCTACCATCTGTAAAATTTTATGCATATTTTGTGCAATACCGAAATGATATTTTGACAACCCCTAATCAGCTTTAATCTGTCAATTTCCAAGTTTGTCAGCAGGAAGTTCATCTGAAGGAGAGTGTCTGTTAAATCCAAGTTAAATACAAGATGATTACAGTAGACAACACAGAATGCATCATTTCCTGGAAAAAATAAAGTTGTTTAACATAGTTATTATGTACTTTCATGGCATAATAGAGTTTTTTAAAGTGCATCTTAAAACACCAATTTACAGTAGTATACTGAAAGATATATTTGTTCAAGGAAGGCATATGGCGACAGCAATAAAAGTAAAGATGCTTTTCTCTGCAATAATTCTTCATTCACATAACAATATGTAAATGGTAAAATGGAGTAGTGCTGAATTTTCATTTCTGGTTCAATTTGAGGGAGACTTCAGAACCTTTTTCCAAAAGAACATTTTTGCAATCGTGTCCATAGTGTGCCCATTTTGGGCTTGTAAACCCATTTTTGCTTTAGCAGAGCAGGGCTATTTTCCACTCCCTTTGCACTGAAACATTTCACTGGTAGCATTATATAGTAGCTGGAAATTTTTAAAGGACACAAAGGAAGTGTCTCACAGAAATTGTAGTACGAGGAAATGCAGGAATAAAGATGCCTTAAGACAGAAATACATCTGATATTGGATCACATATTTTTTAAAGATATATTTATTTTTATCGGAAAGGCAAATATACACACAGAAGGAGAGACAGAGAAGCTCTTCTGTTCACTGATTCACTCCACAAGTGGTTGCAATGGCCAGAGCTGTGCTGATCCAAAGCCAGGAGCCCGGAACCTCTTCCAGGGTGGGTGCA
This sequence comes from Ochotona princeps, assembly GCF_030435755.1. Lineage (NCBI taxonomy): Eukaryota > Metazoa > Chordata > Mammalia > Lagomorpha > Ochotonidae > Ochotona > Ochotona princeps. The sequence continues at coordinate 8,932,436 of NC_080859.1, forward strand.
GGGTCCCAAAGCTTTGGGCCATCCTTTCCAGCTTTCCCAGGCCAAATGTAGGGAACTGAATGGAAAGCAGGGCCACCATGATTAGAACTGCTGCCCATATGGGATATTAGTGCATGTAACGTGAGGACTTCAGCCGCTAGGCTACCATGCCAGGCCCCGATCACATATTTTTAAATTTTTATTTTTCTTTTCTTTTCTCAGTGTTTTCCTACATAACTTATGCTTAACTTATACATCTTCCATTAAGGGAAAGAGTCAAAGAAAATACTACTTCATGAAGAATTGGTGAGGACAACTGGAAAGTAGTACAACTCTCCAAGCATTCCCAACATATTCATTCATCACAAGCATGGTGCTCATATTTAGCTCAACCACCAGTGTTAAAAAACCACAAACACTCCAGACAGGATACATAAAGAGTTTTGCACATATTTTCTTTATTATGTTTTTCAGTTGATTAAAATACATTCATTATTCGATTATAAGAACAGTTTCAGACTCCTCTTAATCAGTTTTCTTTGTCAAATACTATTTTTTTAAACATAATTGTATGATCATTGAGTAGCATACAGTAGAAATAATAGCTTCTTTGGTTTGAAGGCTAGTATACATGAGATAGTTTACAGATTTCACTTTCCACAGAGAAATCTTGGAGTACAGGTTAGCATATATGAATGCTACTAAACAACTTGAAGTTTTCTTTTCTCTGTTCTCAGAAACTCTCAAGATCCAAGAAACACTTCCATTTGTGAATCTAAACATTCTTAAACAGGAAGTCAGATAAAAATGGTGTAATAGATCATCTATTACTTTGTTTTTGAATCCCAACTGAAATCTGTTTTAGTAACACAGTAAGTTTTAGGGATTGATTATTCAAAATCAGACGTATTCTTATTTCTATATATTTCCATGTACTACTCATTATTTTGCAACTGTTTTTTTCCTACCTTTAAAAAATTGCCTAACAGCCTGGCACAATAGCCTAGGAGCTAAATCCTTGCCTTGCATGTGCCAGGATCCTGTTGGGGAATGGGTTCATGTCCCTGCTGCTCCACTTTCCTTCCAGCTCCTGCTTGTGGCCTGGGAAAGCAGTAGAGGATGGCCCAAAGCCTTGGGACCCTGCACCTGCTTTGGAGACCCAGAAGTTCGAGGTTCTTGGTTTTGGATTGACTCTGCTCTTGTTTTTTGCAGCCACTTGGAAAGTGAAGCAGTGGACGGAAAATCTTTTTCTCTGTCTCTCCTTCTGTCTGTAAATTTGCCTTTCCAATAAAAAATAAATTATTAAAATATTGCATAATACCATTAATAGCCTCCAACGCTGCATTCAATAGCAGTCCTCATGATTTTTTCTTCTCTGCACTATCTTTGCTCTGCCTGAATCATTTGCTTCCTTGCTCGACGACTGCCTTTGCTACTTCCCTCCATAATCCCTAATCAACTGCCTGATTCCTGGATATCAGTCTGTTTCATGGGTGAGGAATTTCTTCTCTTTCCAGTATTTCTAATAAAATCTCAAAAACTATGTTGAGATAATCTACTTTGAAACCTGACTCTAGTCCACCTTGCCAATACTAAATCCATTTTTCCTACGCTAGACTGCTTTCTTTTTTTTAATGTTGGCATATATATTTCTTGGGGATATTGATCCAGAATTTTCTGTGTCTGTTGTTGATGGTTTTGTATCAAGGCAATGCAGGCCACATTGCACGCTTTTTGTAGAGTTCTCTTCCTTTGAATTTTTTTTATTTTAAATTTCAAAAATTAAAAATTTGAAACAAATTTTAAAAAATTATTTTGACAAAAAAAATTGGTTTTCCTTTCTTATTTCTGGCTTGAGAGAAGTCTACCATGAAGTCATATGATTCTGGGCTTTTCCTTGTTCAGAGACTTTGGGCACTGATTGATTCATGTTGTACATGTTAAAGTAAAGATTAACACACACTATGAACAAGTGGGATTTATCCCAAGAATATAGGGATGATTCACCTTGCAAAAGTGCGTAAATATGATATAGACATCAACATGCAGTCATTTCAACAGGTTTTAGAAGAGCAACTGATAAAGCTAAAATGCCCTTGTGATGAAAACTCTATCAACATCACAGCTATAGAAGGAAAATACCTCAAAATACTAAAGATTACATATGTCAAATTCAAAGCCAACATCTTAAGAATGGGAAGTCTGGAAATCTATCAGCAAAGTTAGGAACAAAGCTAAAGATGTCCACGGTCACCACCATTACGTAAGATAGCGAGGCAAGGTATTATGAAAACAATTAAAAGAAAACAGTCAGAAGCGTATTAAAGGGAAAGGAAAACATTTCTTTTTGCTAATGTCATGTTTCCATATAGGAAAAAAACCCCTAAAACCTGATTATTCTTCCACAAAAGACTGTTAGAACTGCCACAATCACTAAGCTGTGGGTTACAACGTCAATAAAATGTGGTACCATTTTTACATCCGTACAAACTTAGCTAAGAAGAAAATTAATAAAGTAATCTCATTCACTTTGATGACAAAAAATGTAAGCACCCAGAAATAAATTTAACCAAGGAAGTGAATGATTTCTGCAAAGAAAATTATAAAATAAAAGGTCGCAGAAGTCACAAAAAAAATGGAAATATCCCCTATGTTTACAAAATGAAAGAGTTCCTATGGAGGCTCAAAAGACCTCAAATATATAAATCATACTTGAACAAAAAAAAGTTGATTTCAAGGCATGCTGTAAAATTATAGTTATCAAAACGGCATAGTACTGACATAAAAACAGAAGCTGAGACCAATGGAACAGAATTAGCCCAGAAATAAACATATATCTGCAGTAAAGTGACTCTTAACAAAGTCGTCACAAATACAGTGGAAAATAAACAGTCTCCTAAATCCAAATGCAGAAGGATAAAACGACTCATGTGTTACTATTTGTAAAAAATAAAACAAAACAAAAAACGAAACTCAAAAACCCTATTTCACATTATCGATATTCACATTGTTGATCTAAAATGTGAAATTACAAAAATTTTAAAACAGTGTAAAGAACCTTCAAGTCAAAAGTGGGAAGAGTCAATTGTTCATAAAACCTCAAGAGCACAGGAAAGAAAAGAAAAGCTATACAAATGAAATTACATGAGCATAAGAAGCTTTTGAACAGCAGACAATCAACAGAAAGAAGAGACAACATGCAGAAACAAAGATTGGATTTGCTAACTAGTCTCCTGGTGACAGATGATAAACAGAAATCAGAATATGGCAGGGATATGTGCCCTCCTAGGGTAGTGCATAATATACACTTTTATTGAAATAACACACTGCATGCTATAAAAATGAAGAACTAAAGAGTAGATAATGCTTCACACACACACACACGCAGAATTATGAGTTAGAATGCTGTAAGAGCATGCAAATATATGATCTCAGCTCAGCAAAATGGCTATCAGATATGATGCTTAAGCTGAGGGATAAAAACTCATGAAAAGTAGATTTTTAAATCTGCAAATATTTGTGTTAAATGGATTTGTACTTTCACAGGCAGCAAGTATTAAGTCTGTTAACTTAAAAAATACCCAACAGTTTTAAAGATCAAAAAAAATGGTTCCATTACTCACCTTTCAGGAACCTATCTCTTACAAATTATACTGAATTTGTAAAAAAAAGAAAAATGTTAAAATGAAAAAAATCCATTTATATTACCAAGTGTCGGCCCATTGGATTGGACAAGTACAAAACTGAAAGCCTAGACTGTAAGTATAGTGTCAGGAAGATACAGATGTTTTAGAAGAAAAGAAAATTGCATTAGTGTTTTTTACCTAGCATTTCAAGATTGGTTTGTGTTGAAAACAATTTTGGAGTCTTGCTTATCCCCAACGTACATAGTTGTAACTACTTACATTAACATTATTTTGCAATTATAAGTCGGTAAGGAATCCTAGAAGATTCAGAATTGTGTTATGAGCAGAGACCTGGTTTGTTGCAAACTCACTTTGCCATTTTGTTATTCCAACTAAAAACAACACACTATTAGGTCAGTAATGTATGCATAAAAATAGAATGAACACTGCCTTATAGAAAGCAGTAAAATATAAATCAAAAGGAATTCTTAAAGTCAGTCAGTCTTTATTGGTAGAAATTATCCATCAATTTTCTTATATATAAGTAAAATATTCCTGAATGCACTCTGGTGCTATTATCTTGTGCTTTTTCTCTTTTTGTAGTTAGAGCCGTACATTCACACTTTGAACGGAGGATAGGGCTATAGCATAAAAATGGATAGTAGTATTTTTTAAATAAAACATGTTGGAGATCACTAAGCAAACAAAATATGAAGACAAATGAAAACACTATTCATATACTTAGTGCAGTTAGAGATTATTTGAATGGGGTCATTTGTTAGGAAATAACATTTTTCAAGCAAAATATGCCTCCTTGATAAAGGCCATCATTTGACCCCATTATTGTCCCCTGGCGGCGTTCGCTTTCATCTCCAATGGGATGGATGACAAGTGTTGGTCAGTTTTGTGGTTATGAGTCAAGTCATTCAATTCCTGCGTGTTTTTCAAAAGCAGAGAAGGGCAAGCATGAGAAGAGGGAAAGGAGATACACTGACTTTGAACCTAAGAACTTTGTGAGTATTTCATCAAAATACAAGTCTATTCCCATGACCTTTGCTAAACCTTTCTGGCCATTATTTCATTTCTTCTGGCATGTATCAAGCCTTCTTATCAAACTTATCTCAAAAAAAATCTACTATCTTTGCTTTCATTCCAGTTTGTTTCCCAGCTGTGGCTCCATCAGCAGCACCTGTTTCATCTAGTTGACTTCTTAACATATGCATATGAATGTCTCAGGTGTCAGAGTAAAAGAATCTTGAACCACTGAACTCTCAGAGGCCTAAAGATCTAAGCAGGATACTGTTCACACCAAGATGACAATATTGTCCAAATGCAAGTTGGAGGCAGAGAGGAAAACAAACAGTAATCCGAGTCCCATTGCAGTGATTTCCAGTATCTTATTTCTCTTGATACTAACCTTGGGTGATTTGCAAAGGAAAATAATGAGGGCATTATTGGTGACATTCATTTTGCTTGCCAAAATTTTTAATTGTAATATGAAAGCAAAGCCAGATGCATTTGTGCCTGTGCAATGTGGAGAATCCTAAATGTGCAGATGGTTAAGGAATACACAGAACCCTAGGAGAAATTTCCTCCAGATATATACAGAGGAAATCTAACATGAGCATCCTGGACTAAAGGAATAATAGACAATGTTATGTAATGTATAAGTGTTGGGTATTATGCTTTGAGAACATAAGAGTTTGGTTACTTTAGAACAAAATGATTCAAAATAGAGTCAGGAAGGTTGGCAGAAGTCTGGCCATGAAAGTCCTTGTTATCTTTTTTTTTTTAATTCAGATTTAAATATTAAAAATAATTAAAATTGTATAATACAAGGCTGTCATACTTTAAAACATTGCAGAATACTCCATACTAGTATTCCTACTGTAAATATTTATTTGGTAGAACTTACAATATTTGCAAAAATTGATTTTTTTATATTGTCACTTTCATGTCATGTCTAGCATTTGCAACGAGAGCACATGCTGGGGCTTTATTATTTGTAGCAGGAGTCTACTTTGGTGTTGAGTGTTCTTAAAGTTTTGGAAACTAAGACGCAGGTCTTATTGAGTGTTTATGTTGAGAATCTCTGTTCCTAAATCTGACAGATGTTAGATCCTTGAATTTCTATTTTTTAAAATATTTATTTGAAAGGCAGATCTACAGAGAGAAGGAGAGATCTTCCGTCCACTGGTTTATCCTCAAAATGCATACATTTGGAGCAGAGCCAATTTGAAACCAGCTGCCAGAAGCTTCTTTCAATCTCCCACATGGGTGCAGTTGTCCAAGGACTTGAGCCATCCTCCACTTCTCTCCCAGGTGAAAAGCAGGGAGTTGGATCAAAAGTGGAGCAGCTGGGACATGAACCAGTGTCCATTTGGTATGCCAGCACTGCAGGTGGAGAATTTGAGATAGATAGATGATAGATAGATAGATAGATAGATAGATAGATAGATAGATAGATAGATAGATAGATGTAGATACTGAGACAACCCTCACAACGGCTCACTAACGTGAGAGAGAGCAGACAAGGACTTCGTGAAGTTTTTGCATTTTTGTTCAGGCAAGGAATTTACTTGCAATTCAAGTGTTTAATGGGTTTTATCAAGCCTGTTCATCTTTTCCATTACTTTTATGCTTAGTTATTCCACTCTCCTAATGGAATCACTATTTAAATATACATTCACTAGGAAGTATTGGGTATATTCTGCTGCTTCATCTGCTTCCCTAGTGATACTGTAACTGTTCAGATTATGAGTTTAGAAATAATGTCAATACAGGGATGTTACACTAGACTTTTTTTGTCCCTTATATTTACAATTTAAGTCCTGATTTCCCTTAAATTTTATAATTGGGTTCATCTTCCCTTGAAACTTTTTCAATTATTTTTTCACTAGTCCCATTTTTGGATTGAGAAGGGGATCAATATCTTAACTGCTTTTTTTTTTTTCCATGTGTCATCTGCTGATGCTGGAAGACCCACACAGCCAATGAAGTCAGCAAAGTCACAGCCCCCAAGATAAAGTGAGACTAATTTGCTTTGGCAGCCAACACGCCCCCAGAGATTTGGGAGCCCAGCCAACCTGAACTTAGAACAATGATGAAGCTGTCGAATGCCCGAGACTCCCTTTGCTCTGATTTAGTGAGAAGAGGGTGTTTCAGGACAAAGTGATACCCAGTAGAATTCCATGCAGCTTGAATTCCAGCACCTGGCATGAACCAGGTCACAACTAATGGAGAAATTAGAATAAAACCTCACCTCTAACAGGACATTTTTAGGGAATTAAAAATGGACTATTCATAGTGTATTAATTGTACCATGATTTGCAGGTGAAGTGAAACTACTAATACTTTTCTAATTTTTGTGTGTATTTCATTTAGTCTTTGTTAGTCTTTTATTTGTCTTAGACAAGGAAAAGAAAGAAGTCAAAATTCCAACTATTGGATGCTTTGGTTGAATGTGTTACTTTCCTGTGGATCACAATGAAATGCCTCCTCCAATGAGCACATTCAGGAGGCTCTTAATTAACTTCAAAGCAATAAGAGCTGCTAAAAACTTTTTCAGTGTTAGAATCAAATGCAGTGATTGCATCACCCTGTATGTGAACTTTTCCTCAAAAAAGTGAATCATGCAGTCATTACAAACATCCTGAGCTCCTGATATCTAAGATGTACAAGGAAAGAAATAAGTACGGCAAAACTGTACGCAGAATTTTTAAAGCATTATGGCATGTCCAATTCAGAGATGAAATTTGTGACTCAGGGAAGCGATATGGACTTAACATTTGTAGTTTTAATAATTCAACGTGAAGATTTGATTTGGAATTGTATATAGAGTAATGCAATGTATCTGTTGGAGTACTGTTTTAAAGTTTTAGAAAATTACTTCATTTTGGTCTTCTTACTATAGCTTCCTTGACATTTGGGTCTTCCTTGAAGGCAAGAATAGGAGATGAAATACTTAGATTGTTAGTCCTAATTTCTTCCCCATTTGTTCCTGTCCTGCTGGTTGGCAGATGCAAGCCTAGCTCTTACTTCTAGGCAAGTAGGTAGGCAAGTGGCTCTTTCCTGAACTAATGGCCATGTAGCTCCTTGGATTAATTGGCAAGTCAATGGTGCAGCCTGTATGCTGTTTCCCAGGAGACCTGGTACACCACATTAGCAACATTTTGAATTAAGTTTGTCCTTACATTTTTCTTCCCATCCTGACCCATTCTGACCCATTCTTGGCCTTCACAGATGACCTTATCAGTATATTGCTTTAGTTCAGGGATGGTTTTTCTATATGACTGAAAAAAAAAAGTGGGGAAGAGCAACTGATTAATTATATAAAATGTTTCTTTATAAATGGATCTTTGGTTTTGGTCAGTTATTTACCAAAAAAAAAAAAAAAAAAACTTTGAGAGCATCTTTTAGAAAAAAAACACATTTTAGGTCCTCTGCTTAAATCCACAAATACTTATTTATCCCTAAGTACAATCAATGAAAATTAGAGGTTTTCGTGCTTATTTTACCACAGACTTTCTCAATGATCTTGGAAATAAAGCATGAAATAAATATTCGGTGTAAAATTCACAATTTAGATAATGTATGGTCTTTTCCAGTTCTAAAATTCTGGGTCTGTTTTAAAAAAATACCCAGTGACTGAAAATTTATTCTGTAGAAATATAGACAGAGCTTCAAATATTTTTAATTAGTTTTTTTGCACAAAATAGAAATGAATTTGTCTAATCTCAAGTATTCTGATTTACTTTTCATTAACTCACTATTAGAACATGGGGAAATTCTTATCAAATCAAAGTATTTTTCAAAGAATTTACATATTTTTATTAGTGATGTAAAATTTTGAGGTCTAATATATTTAATATGAAGAATCAAACAATTTAGTTACCACATACACACTTTCATATTAAATCAAACCAAAAATGTCATAATTTCTTACTGTGAAGTTTATGAAACCACTGTACATGCTGAGTACGCAGTTTGAACTTACCTGCTATCTAAGATTATTTGAAAGAGTTTGTGCAAAAAATGAATAAAATACATGCATAGTTTTCCTCTACACACATTTTCATGGACTGTTTGAAGGCCGGTGGTGTGCATAAAAATCACATTTTTTTGTTTCAACATAAGATTATATTTTAGTTTCATCTTCTGTTAGCTTTTTGATATCTCCTCAAAAATATGAAAAGTACTATCACTGGAACGCAGCCACACCATGTTGTAAAATGCCCAATATTCCCTTCCCAGAGATGTCTAGAATGTTGGAAGAGTCCACGTAGGAACCACTGGCTGCTTGGAACTCAGGTGTTTGGTCAGCCCGCCTTCTTTGGCAATCTATAGCTGCTCCTGGTATCTTCCAGCTCAGGCCCGTGGCCACTAACAGGACATTTCGTTGTCTTCATTATGCACCATGGTATCAAAAGGATTGTTCCATGGTCATCCCTAATGCTATAAACTTTTCCAGCATGTTCACTTGCTATGCTAATCCAATGCCACAAACACAGAACCAGAAGCACACTTTTCTAGCTACTATGAGCTGAAGCTGCGGGTTACAAGACTTGTCCAAGGATAAATTCTTTCTCATGAATGAGACAATAAGGAGGGAATTTTGCTTGGTTCATGTAAGAACCTCAGAATCTTGGGTAGACAGTACTTGGGTTAGCAGTGGTCTAATCTTGAACCTTCCCTCTCAGAGCTTCCCAGGGATTTGCTTAAGATGACATGGGTAGGTGAGGTAGGCTTTCCCACATGTTAAGAAACCAAAACATATGGCTTAAAATTGTGTGCAAAGTAGGCTGTTCATTATTCACTTTTATATTAATATAAAAATACAAGATCCTGTAACTGGGGAAAATGATTAGTTCTCATGAACTGTACTATCATTTTAAGTGTACTTATATATGGAAAATAAATTATATGTGCATAGTGATATGTTTTTGGGCTTGATGAAGCCAATGCCCTTATTTTTAATATTTTCTTAAAATGTCATGGTCAGACTGTGTGCAGACTGTTTAATGAGCCGGTATCACCCTGCTGGGTCTTCACCATCAGTACATGTCTGTGCTAGGCCAGGTTTCATTTCCAGTTTATTTCAATTAAGTGTCTGTAATGTAATTATTGCCACAGGAAGAATCTGTTGATGTTGTGAATTTGATTTTTAATAAGATTACTCTAAATTATAATGTGCCTTTCTAACTTTGAATATTTCTGTTAGGTAATTATTTTTTTATCAAGTGTTAAGAAAACTCTCATTTACACAATTACTGGGAAGGATTCCCTTTAAGGTGAGTTACAATGGTGAAGCTGTTAGAATCACTACTGGATTTACTGATTACAAATCCTACAAATAGAGAAAGATTTTTTGTTTAAAGAATACTTGTTATTTAAAATTTGTTCCTTAAAAATCTTTTCTTTCTAACACGTTTTTTGCCCATTCACCTCTCATTTCCCTTTGTTTTATTTCCTGGAATCTCTTCTGAGCTGATTTTAGGTGTGAGCCAGCTTTGTGGCACAGCACGTTAAGTCACCACTGGCAACATCCCCTACGTGCTCTGGTGTGAGTCCCTGCTGTTCCATTTTCCATCTAATTTCTTGATAGCGCACCTGATAAAACAGAGGACAGTGGCCCAAATATTTGGACACTTGCCACCCATGTTGGGGGCCTGGAGAGCTACAGGTCCCTGGCTTTAGCCTGGTTCATCCCCAGCTGTTACAGTCACCTCAGGTGTGAGCCATGAGATGGACTGATAAGTAATTATTTTAACAAATACTCAGTATTCTAATAAATGCTAATCTGTTGGTTCGGAGACATCATTTCTTGTTCCCTGCAGTAGTCTAAGAGCATTTAAACTTGTGTGAATTTTACTCGTCAGTTGGTACTTGTTCAGTTAATATTCTTACTAACATGAAGGGCAAGATGTAAGCTGATCTCTTCAGGGGAACGTGCTGCCTTGATGAGAATCATCCCAGTCGCAATTTTATATTATTGGTAATACGTACATAGTATCTTGAATTTTGGAGAATACATGCTATAATTCATTGTTAATGATTTATATATTTTTTCAAGAAGATTTTTTTTTTAAAAAAGCACGTCAAAACAAGGAAGACAACCATTTTTTTTTCAGTTGGCTCTGGGATCTGCTTGCCCATGTATGCACAGACTTTTAGTTGACAAGTAATTCCTGTTGATATATACTTCTGCTAAATGCAAATATGACTTTTCATTGAGAAACCAATTATGGTTCAGCTGTTTTTACAGCCTGAAAAGAACTAGTTTTATTTTTAGCCATCATTGGTAGAAACTTTATTTTATTTCTTTGTGGAAAAAAAGATTGATTTTAACCTTTTGAAGTTACTTTTATTCCAAAATCTAATCCTTAAAAATAAAACATATACAAAGGACAAAATGTGGTATGCAAATAGCAAGTCATGCAAATATCAAATGCATGAAAAAGGATAAACCATATTATAAAGAAGATCCTATAGCTTTTATGCAATATTCTATTTATCTTATTGTCATTTAATTACATACAAATAATTTATCTAAATACAATATAGAGTTTAATTAAATATTGCAGTTCTAGGGTACTGTAGCATACTGGAAGTAGATTTGAACTAAACAGCAATCAGTGGCAAAGCTTGTTGTTTGTTGTTGTTACTGTCTGTTTTGTTTTGTCGATTTGGAAAAGATCAACTCCTTTTACGCAGCACAGTAGTCCTGGTTCTGCAAAGCTGTGACCACTGATTTGTTTCTGAATAGTTTTCAGTTTCTGCACTATATTCCCATCCCAACACTGTCACCATGTAAAATGGATGTGGAGTCAGGCATTCACATGGGCGATCCTGTGACAGGTGTGTGTACACACAGATCATTGCTGATTCTCCTGAGTCCTTGTGCATACTTCTTCTCTACCTGGTCATGGCTTGGCCCTGCCTACTGGTGCTTGTGTGCTCTGGGTTATGGATCCACACATGGAAATCTGGATCAGCCTTCAATATATGATGTGAACATCCCAGGAAATGGCTTAACACACTGTGCTGCAACTCCCCATCCCATCAATTAATTACATCCAAAGTCACATCTCCACTGGGTTCTGTCAGGGATTTTCACACTAGATAAAACTGGTTTTAAAAAGGTTTTTAAAACCCTTTTAGATTATTTATTATTTTAATATTTTAAATATCATTTATATATTTATTGTATATACAATATAATATCTAAAACATCGTGTATATTAATATTGTTTATATATCTAATATGTATTACTTTAATATATCCTTTAATTTAAATACAAGTGTTTTCATTATATGAAGGAAAAAAATGCTTCATGAGTTATGTAATTAGTATCTTCCATCAGCGTGATCTTGTAAGCAGCCAAAGTGATGCGGTTAAATATAGCTCGTACATTCTTTAACCTTAAACAGCTATTGCATTCTGGCCTTCTTGTTTTTTTTTTTTTTTTTTTTTTTTTGTATTGCAGTGTGTGTGTGTGTGTGTGTGTGTGTGTGATTTGGTGTGAAAATTTTCTTTCTTTAATGTGAACCCTTCTACCGTTGGATAAGGGAGAATAAAATACTTAATCTTTGCTATCCAAGAGTCAGGAAACTTATGAGATACTTTTCTCAATGGATAAAAATGGAATAGAAATATTGAGTGTAGAAAAACCAAAAAGACAACCAATTTTCAAAAATTTAAAATGGGATAACTGTGGAACTGGAGAAATAAATCTTACTGAGTTGTGCAAATTCGTGTTAATGGGATTATCTGATGTAGCTTGAGTACCATATTAGTAGCAGGAAATAGTCTATACACAATTTGTAATGTGTTAAGTGGAATCACTATGATTAAGTACAAGAAAAATATTAATTTTATACACGCTATTGCACACAAACCACCATTTAGTCAAAACTACCCTTATTCTTGTATTCCTACTTGATGCTCAATAAATTGAATCAAAAATGATTTCCAAAGTGAGTTGACAGTGGTCAGATTTGTTTTATAATCAGGTGCCAAGCCAATCATGCACACATCACATTCACAGGGGCCTCCAGTGGTAGCTTCTATACCACTGGCTCAAAGAAAAAGTACACAAGATGTGATTTTTCAGTACAGGTTCTCAGAAAAAAAATATGCCATGCTGGAATGTAATTATAGCCTGGATTATGAACTCAAAGGCTGGCATCATTTCAGCATGAAAAAAGAACAGTTATGGGAATGAGGTCCCCCTTTTTCAAATCATGAAAGAGCTTGTGTATGGATATTGTGAGGGATTTTCCCAAGCCTTATTCTTAAACAGATTACACTATTCACAGACTCAAAGAATCAAAATCGTGCTCAGCTGGGGCAGTCAGTGTGCGGGCAAAACATGTGACAGATGTAGAGAAAACTTCAAAGATGCCATTCCCAATGCCTGTGGAGATATTTAAGGAGCCAGATGCTACTGTTTCATGTCGTGCACAGCTCTGAATGTGTCCTGTGATCACCTTCCAAAGAGGAGGTGTGCTGCAGTTTGCTAAGGAGCAGAACATCACCTAATCTTCCTGTCATTGCTGTTTGCATACATTGTATGGCTGGGCTGTGCAAGGCTGGGATCAGGGATTCTAACAGGCAGGTTGTGTATGCATTTGCTATTATTTATGAAAACGGGAAGACACAAAACTGCAAAGAAATATGTGTAGGCTGTATTCTGTGGAAGCTCTCCTGTCTGCAAAGTATGATTTATAGGTGCGTACTGCCATGGAAAGCACTTTTTTTTTCTTTTTAAATTTTTGCCACTGTTTGTGGACACAGAAAAAGATAATAAATACGTTCTTTAAGGTTACCATTAGTTTCCTACTTTGTTTCGGAGTTGAAAAATATATAACTTGGGACAAATTATTATGAAGTGTGTTTCATTTTCATCACTAGCCCATTCTGGAAAAGAACTGAAAGAACATTTTCAGGTAGAAGGAAGCCCCAGATTGCTGCAAAGGTGGTGAGATTTTGCTAGCACCATGAAAGCACCGCCGGTTTTTATTTTTAATAAATTCTATTGCCAATATAGCTTTCTTGTCTATAAGCAAGCTATTCAAAAGAGTTTGCTACAGGTTGACTTTTTAAAATGTAGTTTTGCAGGCTTAAAATAGAAATGAGGGAAACTCCAGGGAGTCATAACACATCAAATAAAACACTGTAAAATTTGAGTCACTGTGTAATGTCTGAGCTTGTTTTTTGCTTATTTTTTTGCCTTGGAAAGAGTGATATTATTTAAGTTCACTCCTTTAGTCATATGCATGATATATCCTATCCTGTCTTCTATTTTATGAAACCACTGGGGAGATTATTTTATTAATTTTTGAACCGAAATTTGTGGCGTATGATAAAAAAACTCATATCCATAATTATCTACATGAAAAGAGATGGCCTTAAGTGGAAAATAAATAGCAAAGGATATTTTTCTTTCTAATGTAAACATCTGGCAGTAATCCTTGCTTACACAATTAATGGGCATTTAATTGGCAATGATCAGTTTATTGCCGCAATATGAAGTGAATGTTTCCCCAGGAACAAACAGCTGTTGCAAGAATTTCACAGTGATTTAGCGAACGCCAGGTGATAGCTGTAGCTAGAATGAAGTGTTCCATCTCTCAGCAAATCTCAATACACTGGAAAAAAAATGAGGGAAGATAAAAGTAATGCAGAAGGGGAGATTCAATTGTCACTGACATTAAAATTTATCTAAAAACCTAACCTAATAAAAACAACAGATTAATTGCATTAGATGCTATGTATCCATGTCTCAAATATAAAGAAAGAATGTCTCCCAGAAGCAAATATTAAGTTGGCATGACATTAATTGGTTTGGAAGCAGTATTTTATGTCTTGTTTTAGAGATGTAATGGTTGATGAAACTTTTTTTGTACTCTAACATTTTATCTTTATCGAAGTCTTAGAAAATTTGATAGTCTGATCTTAATTTTTTGATGAAAAAGTTATTGAAGTCATTCAACGGTTACTGACAATTATATTTTTCTTAATAGATTTTGTTCAGCTGTCTAGAATTAAATGTACCACTTTTTAATTTGCATTGCTTGTGAGCTGGTTTCCCATTAAGTTTTAAATAAAAAGTTTTTCATTTTTCATTATGCACTCTTATTACTAATTTAATAAAATGATAATAGCTATGCAAACTTGCTGTTTCTACTCAGCTTTTGGCATAGATTAAATTATACATTTTAAATGCAGCACACTGGCAGACACTGTTATTTCATAAAGCTGAGTTTCATTAGTGAAGAAAGTAATTTTGTTTCAGCAAAAAAAAAGCTTTTATTTACTATACTGTTTAGTATTAGCTCATACTAGAATCTTCGAACAATGAACTCAAATGAACAAAGCATCAAGGGCCAATTTAAAGAACAATGGTTTTACTTTTTCATGTATGCAATCTGCAATAATTCATCTCCATGACAAAAGCAGACAATCAATCATCTTCTATTGTGCCTTTTTCAATAAAATTACCATTCTTGATGTAACAAAAGAAAGCTGCCTAACAGGAATAGTTTTACATGCTCAAATCAATAAATTGACCATACTTCGAAAAACCTTCACCCTTTAATATGACAATGCAGTTTTGTGTTTAACATATTCATATTTAATTATTGTTAAGTAGCATTATTCTGTTTTCATTCAATGAAACAATATAAAATGAGAAAGCACTTTAAAGGAATGCTTCCAAGTAGTCCAATGTCAAAACTTTGAGGACCAAGAATGTTGACATGCTCTCACTGCAAATAAACTGAAAAAGTACAGTTTGCAAATAAAACCCTTATATGTATAAATCCTAAAATTACATGGAATCTATACACCATTTCCGAAAGCATAGAAAAATAACGTAAGAACTGCAGATTTAAAGTGACTTAACACATGACAATATTCCTAAAGTGAGATTTTTGCACTGTGGAAAAATAAAGATTAAAAAAAAGTATGCGCATGGTTTTGAAAGTGAAATTTACAAATAAGGGTTAATATAAGTGAAATTAAAAGCCAAAGTTAATGAAAGTTTCCATGCTAGGAAAATGAGGAAGAAACATTATAGATAAAGATGTGGCTTTGTACACATTGTGAGAACAATCTGATTTATTTCCTATTGGAGCGGGCACTGCCGTTTCCTAGGCAGTGACAATGCAACACTGAGCTATATGTTTTAATTTTCAAAGTCTATTCTATTTTTAGTCATATAGCTGACTCACGGAGATCCAGAAGAATTATAGTAAAATTCTCAGATTAAAAGCTGAGTAGTTTCATACAGCCTATCAGAGTTACAGGATTCATCTAAGCTAATAGCACTCAGATTATTAACCACTCCAAAACTCAGATGACTTTGGAACCTCTGAAGACTTTCTTTAATTGTATTTTCTCTTATCTGAATTAATGAGGCTAGGCCATAACATGTTTCAAGAAAATGAAATCCTTTGTTACAGAAGTGTAGTAGCTTAGCTCCCCACATGCTGTTTAATATACATGACAGAAGTTTCACTGCAATCTATAGGATATCAGAAGAATTCATAATCCATAACAACTTATACTTTCATTATCTACTTATGATATGAACATTAGATGTCTGGAATGTTACTTGTTTCTGAACTTACAATATGTTCTTGACTAAATTTACATTATCATAAAAAGGGAATCTTAGGTTTGATAGTAAAAGAAATAGCATTACCTTGTTTTGGTAGAAATTATTTTTAACTCTGCAATTAATTTGAAACATTGCAATCAAAAAGCTTTCTTAACTGAAAATATAAACATCTGTGCAAATTTTACTGCTTTCTACTGTAAATGTGTCAATGGATATATTATTGGATCATAATGCGCTTTAAAGTTTCTTAGCTCTTTTCCCTTTTCTTTCCCTTGGTATTTCTCACTTAACTTTGATTTATTTCCTGGTCAGTGTGATGTACTGAGTTATCTATTGAGAAAGACTCATTATGGACAATCAGTTTACTAAGGAACCTTGCTTATTTACATTTGCTCTAACTCAGTTGAAAGGAAGCTTTACGGAAAACTGGAAAGTTATTTTATGCTGGAATCTTCTTTTTTGCCTTATCCTTACCTGCAGCGATTGCAGAAAGAAAAAGCACAATATGTAATAAAACAAGGAAAGACCATGCAGTATATCATACTATGATAAAAACAGTGCTGGATTTTTTGGACATTTTAAAAATTGTTATTTAACTTCCTATAGAATCTAAACATGTAGCAAGATTTAGCTTTTGTTTTCATATCTACCAAAATTCAATCACTTTGCCTGATTCACTACTCTTCCAGACACCACAGCCTCGCTCTACCACCTCACTTCTCTCTCTCTCTTTTTCTCCTCTCCCTTTCTTCCTCTTAATCCACCATTTGTTTTTTTGGGGTCTCTCCTTTCCTTTCTTCCCCAACACTGACACATTCATTAGGATAGAATTCCATTATAATCTTCAAATTGTCGGAGCAACACAGGGCCCAGGGAGTCCTGATCCAGTGTCATTTCAGGTCATTTTGTTGTTTTGTGCTCAAATTGTGTAAACAATACACTCAAAAAAACTTTAGCTTCTTTCTCATATGAGTAGCAACATTTACTTCAAACGTACTTCCCAATAGTGTCGACTGAAGAAACTAAAGTCAATTATGTAGATATATAACCGAGAAAAGTCTCTCAAAATTCGAAGACGTTTTCATTTTTGTTGTTACTGTTTTGTTGAATTTTAACAAATTTATTTGGTACATGAGGATGTTTCTTTTTATTTTTGGCTGTAGACTGACTCATTCTTTTTTCTTTAATGTATTTTTTTTTTAATTGGAAAGAAATATACAGAGGAGAGGTGAGACAGAGAGGAAGATCCTCTGTCTGATGATTCATTGCCCAAGCAGCCGCAAAGGCCGAGCTGAGTCGATCCGAAGCCAGGAGCCAGGAGCTTCTTTTGGGTCTCCGACGTAGGTGCAGTGGCCGAAGGCTTTGGGCCGTGTTCGACTGCTTTCCCAGACCACAAGCAGGTAACTGGATGGGAAGCAGGCTGCTGGGATTAGAACCTGCGCCCGTATGGGATTCCGGCGCATGTAAGGTTAGGACCTTAGCCGGTAAGCTACCATGCTGAGCCCAACTGATTCATTCTTATGAATAGCCATTCTTTTTTTTTTTTTCTGGTAAGAATATGGTCTGAAGCTGCAATTTGTAAGAGTGCTTTAGTAGAGAATCTAAATTAAAATTATAATTATTATGAAAAAATCCAATCTCACCTTCTTGACAAGTCAATTTACACTTTGAGATGACTGCACGGCACTGGCTCTCACACTTGCGTGTACATCACATCCACCTGAGGGCCTGTTGAGACAAGGTTCACTGGCCCCATTCCCAGAGTTTCTGATGCAGTGGCAGAGGTAGCAGCAGAGACTGTGCCCTTCCTATCCTGTCGACAAGTTTGCTGATTCTACTGGACCAGGAGGCAATACTTTGAGAATCACTGATGTGTTAAACTGAGCTAAGATGGATCTCTAAACTAGATGATATATCTTATCAATGCAGATTCTTTTTAAAAATTTTTTTGATGATTTTTACATAGTTGATTAGTGAGCAAAGGGTCAAGGGCTACAGGAAAGTGAGTGAGGCCATTTCTACATTCTCTCTCTTCCTTTTTTTCTTTTTCCTTCCTGCATCTGAGGGAAAGTGGAGACAAGGGGAGAAACCACAACCAGCCTCCCAGTTGCCTCCATTTCCTGGGATGGAAGACAGGCACCCGACGCCATCCTAGGGTTCCTAATGTGGAGCAAACTCCAAGCATCCTGCTCAAGATGGTTTGATAGTTCAACAGTTCTGAATTACTGCCAATCTCGCCACTCCAAGCATAATGAAATATTTCCAGAATCCATCGGTTGTCATATTTAATCTTACAGTCTCTGTTTGCCCAGATATTCACTGCCAACACTTGGCTGGGGTAGTTGATCAATTTGTTTTGTCCTCTGTCCTCTGTTGTGGTACCAATGTGGTGCTCTGCAGGGTCCAGTGTGCCACCATATCCTCCATGTGCACCTGGATATGCTGTCCACTGCTCCATCCAAGATACTGAGGAGGCCCAGCTCTGAGACATGCGCTCCACAGTCAGATCATGGAACCTGCAATTCTCTCCATGGTTTGGGTTCTGAGTCCAGCAATTCAGTTGGGGGGATCTCCACAAAACCTTTATCAGAGGTGATCCCAAACTTGATACTTGTATGTGCTTGCCAACACCAGTTCTGGCACAGTCTGTCGCACATATTGGTAGTTGCAATTGCTGGGTCAATTCTGTCTCCAGCCCTATCTTCTATGCAAACCTATGAGAGCTGGAGTCCAACCCAATCCTGCCCACCACACACTAGGCCATCACACAAACCAGTGGGAGTTGCAGCCTAGTTGGAGCAATCCACAACAACCCCCAGCAAACCCATCCCCCTGTCCTGCATCCTGTGCTTGCAAATATGTACAGCAGATTGGTCCAGTTTGTCCCACATCCCATTCATGTCAATGGGCATTGAAGCCCATTTCAACCCAACCAGCCCCACTATTCAGCCCACACACCTGCTGGTGGGTGCCACTTCCTGTCTTGCCATGCCTGCCCCAGTCCTCGTTTTCACGCTCACCAGTCGGAGTGGCAACCCGAGAGGGAGGTGCCCATTGTTTCTCTAATGGGCCCACTCCCACTCCTGGACCTTGCACTCCTCAGGTGGTTCTGTAGTTTAACTTGACAGAATCTGCCAGCCCCCATGCCAAACTCTGCCAACTGAGGCTATAGCAAAGCCCAACCAACCCCTACTCACTCTGGCTGTGTATGCACTAATAGGAATAGTGAACCCAGCTTGGCTTTCAGGTGAACCCTGATCCAGCTTACGTGTAGGCCACCAGGTATTGCAGCCCTGCCAGGCCAGCTCCCCCATCCCAGCTCTCACGCTTACCAGTAGGAGTGGTGATCCCAAAGGGGAGCCCCTTGTAGCCTTCCTGACAGGTTCACCCCTCCCTCCTCTCGGGTCTCACGTGTGCTGGTTGAGTGGTGCAGCCCAGTCTAGCATGGTTTGCTTCATCTCAGTATATGGCAGTGGGTGTTATAAACTGGACAGGCCCAGCACACCCCCAGTTCCAGCTCAAGCTGGTGGGAGCTGCAGCCTAGTCCAGCCCAGCTGGCCCCCAGTCCTGGCCCTAATGTGAACTGGCTTCTGTTGTAGCCTGACCCACACTCCACTGCAGTGCTCATATTCACCAGCAGGTGATATGAACTGGCCCAACCTGTTTCGCCCCCAACCTGAGCCAAATCTATGCCAGTGGATAGCATTTCTGGGCCTGGTCTGGGCTGCTTTCTATCTTGGTTCTTGTGCTCACCTGCAGGGACTGTGTTCTAACAGAGGAGTTCCCAAAGCTCCTCCATCAGAACCTCTCTCAATGCCAGAATTTGCACCCATCAATGGGTCCGTGGGCCAGCCCTATTTAGTCTATCTTCTGTCCTAGCAGAAATAGCGGCCTTTCCTGACCAGCCTTTACCCATTCTGCTTTTTACTGTTGGGTGTTACAACCCAGCTAAGCCTGGCCCACAGCATACAGTTGACAAGATACTACTACTGAGAATACACAAGCATCTCACGCATTAAATCCTCTATAAAACTGGAGTGAAAAATGGGCAATGAACCAAACACATATTCCTCAGAGAAATTAGATAAACAATAACACAACTGGTATATGAGAAAATGCCCAGTGCCACTATCAGGGAAACAGACATCAGAAACACGATGAGATTTATCTCATTATCATCAAAAAGACACAAACAAAAAAAAACAAAAAACAAGAATTGGCAAGAATGCCAAGAGAAGGGAATGCCTGCAGATTGTTGGAGGGAATGTAGATTAGTGTAGGCATTCCGGAAAACAGTATGGAATTTCCTAAAAAACTAAACAGAAATATCCTAAGATCCCACAATATTTCTTCAGGATATATAACCACAGGAAATGAAATTCATCTGTGAGTGAGACATCTGCACTCCCGTGTGAATTCCAGCATTCTTCACAATAGCTAGGAGACAGAAACAACTTAAGTTTCCATAAACTGATTAGCGGATAAAGAAACTGTAGTAGATACACACAATGGGATATTATTCCATTATATGAGGATGAAATCCTATCACTTCAGTCAACAGGGATAGAATTGGAAGTCATTACCTTAAGTGAAATAAGTCAAACACAGAAAGAAATTGTCGTATGACCTCATTCAAATATGGAATCTGAAATACTCATGGATCACATCAAAGTTGAAGATATAATTGCTTTTACTAGTGTCTACAAGGAGAGGTGGGGAAGAAGGGACCTGTAAGATTGTTTGATGGTGCCAGATTATAGCTAGGTGGGAGTAAGAGGTTTGGGGTTTGTATTGTACAACAGGTTAATTTATTGTGTGTTTCATTAGAAAAATCTGGAGGTTAGGATTTTTAAATGTTTTCTCTATAAAGAAATGTTAGATGCTTGAAATGATAAATATACTTACCTAAATATGCAATGTACAATATGTACATGCACAAAAATGACCATGTACCTTATAAATATGCATAATTTTTATGTCTTAAGCCTTTAAATAAAAGTTTTAAAAATCTTGTGCTCTTTTATTGCTTTTTAGTCTTGATCATATTTTTAAAAATGTATTTATTGGTCTATGATACAGTTCCATAGTTTCTGGGATTTCCCTCCCCTCTTCCCCCAAACACTTCCCTCATGGATTTCCCCATATTATTACAATTTTATAGTCCTTCATAAACAGTCCTAAGTCCATCATTCTGCTATTTAAGTGTATCCTGACATTGTAGGTATGGACAACAGTAGAGAGTCCAGCAGCCTATTGGTGAAAGTATATTGAACAGTTTCATTGGGAGTTTGTCTTTCATTTAGAAGTATAGATGCAAACTGCATTGCATCTTCACATTTGGATATGAGAGTCTCTATTATACAGTTATTATATATCCCCTTAAATGAAAAGCCATAAAACAAAATCAACAATAGAAAGCAAAATAGAAAAGTTACAATAACATGAATTTAAATAACATGCTACTGAATAAGCAATTTGTTGCTGAACTAATGAAAAAGAAAATTAAAAAAACTTTTTGAAGAAAATGATGCTACTGTATGACCTTTGAGTCAATGAAGAAAATAACAAAAATCTTTTTGAAGAAATGAAAACAAATACATCAAAACCCATGAGATGTAGCAAAAACAATATTGAAAAAATTGCTGATCTTTTATTTTGCAGAAAGGTTATATTATATCAGAAATAACATAACTTTTTAATTTTAAAATTATTTCTGGAATGGCAGATACAGAGACTGAAGGAGAAAGAGAGATCTTCCATCCACTGATTCACTTCCCAAATGACTGCAATGGCCAGAGCTGGACCCGTCTAAAGTTAGGAGCCAGGAGTTCTTCTGGATTTCCTATATGGGTGCAGGGTCCCAAGGCTTTAGGCCATCCTCCACTGCTCTCCTAGGCCAAAGCAGGGAACTGGATGGGAAAGTAGAGCATCCAGGACTAGAACCAGTGCCAACATGAGAGGTCAGAGGTTGAAAGTGTATGATTAGCTTGTTGAGCTACAGCTCCAGTCCCCTCACTTGTCATAGGACAATAGGAATAGCTTGAGTAAAACGGCCAATGGTCCTCATTCTGAAAAGAACTTGACTATGTGACCTTTTTGGAAGAGTCTTAATTCTACCAGGCTCAATGCACTGATCTGTAAAATGTGGGGGCTGAAACAATGGATCTCTAAGGTCCCTTTCAGCTCTAAATTCCATGATTCTCCAAAGCTTGTTTTAACTGAGAATTTCACTTGTCTATGTGATTTCTTCCTTGCCTCTAAAATTATAATTGAGAGTTGATTATACATATCCAGTTCAATTATCCATAGATCATAAATTTTTTTATTATTATATCTGGAAAGTTAAAATGTATGAAGGGCAAAAGATTGAAATTTTCATCTAAGTTTAGTGATAAAGAATTCCACTTTATTCTGTTAACTTACTTTTTTGAATACTAGATGGACTTTTATGGAAAGCAATTGAGGATCAATGCTTAATATTTACAGGATATTTTATTTCTGAACACAAGAACTAATCTTAAAATATATGTATATATATTTAACCCACTTTCGTAAAAATTTATGTTCTATCATTATTGAAAGCACTAAGCCATGGCAAATGATCTATTACAGCATGATATACTGGTATAGCATATCATGATTTGATACATAAACTTTTTAACATAATTAGCTATAAAGACAGAATAATTTATCCACAGGTTTAAGTCAAAATCTACCTTTTCCATTCTCCCAATTAACTTTAGACATTTTAAAGGATTCCATTATTTGGCAATACTTGGTGTGAATGCATTAGTTCTATGAACACTTACATGCAGAGTAGCATAACTCATAAATTAAGTTACCACAATCAGGTACAATTTCTAAAATGCTGAACACTTATAGCTTAGATATAACTATAAAGAAAACATATTTTGTGTACTTCATATAATATGCCTTAAGAGCATGATTCTTCCAACTGTACCATCTATCTTCCCTGCTCCTTCATTTCATATTTCTTTCATAACGTCTGCAACTTACTTCATGATCATGTTTCAAAAGAGAGTATGGATGGTGACAAAACTCACTTTGCTGTGGCCTAGGGGCTTATTGCAGGTTCTTCCTCCTCCTCCCAACACACACACACACAGACACACACACAGACACACACACGAAATAACTCCAACGTGGATGTCAAAGGTGTGCAGGATTGCACCTGCCATAGGATCCCTATCCAGTGCAAGCTGTCAGGAGTCTCTTCCAGGTCTCCCATGTGGATGCAGGGTCCCAAGGCTTTCAGCCATCCTCAACTACTTTCCCAAGCCACAAGCAGGCAGCTGGATAGGAAGCAGGGCTGCCAGTATTAGAATCGGTACCCATATGGGATCCCGGTGAATGGAAGGCAAGGACTTTAGCCACTAGGCTACTGCGCTGGACCCATCAGGATGTCTTTAAGTAGATGCATGGATAAATTACAGTTTATCCGGAAGATCACTCAGTGCTAAAATTAAAAGAACTATCCAACTACAAACGACATGGAACTGAAAGAGAATTACATATCATGATATGTAAAAAGTTAACTTGAAATGACTACATAAAATATGATTCAAACTAAATGCCTTTCTGGGAAAGGTAAAAATATGAAGAGAGTGAAGAGATTGGTGGTTTATATAGCCCTTGCCTAGACCTGATGAACTAGGGTTTTTTTTTTATTTTGATTTTTTCACTTTGTAATTGTTGAACTACTTATTTAGTGAAGCATTAAGCCTCTGGCTACAATGCAAATTAAAAATATGGAACCTGAAAGTTAAAAAAAGCTGAGGGGAAGAGTTAGGAGCATTGAGTGAGAGGAGTTCATCCTTTGAACTACATTGAATATGTCCTCTTTATATTAGTCTGGCATCAATATGAAAAATTTTTAAAATCTCAAAACTAATGCAATAAGTACAAGCTTTTTAAAAATAACTTTCTATTGCATTCAACATTATTGATTCGTTAGTGTGTTTTTATACCTGTGCACTTTTTCAAGGAGGTGAATATGTCAAATGTTCTTTAGGGCATCTCTGTGACACATTTATCAGCAATGTGAACAGCATCAACAAAGAATTGAAGGTAGCAAGTATATCTGATCACCATCTGGGAACTTGTAAAAAAAACTGGGGATGGGATGACGGGCACATAAAACTTACTGTCTCATTAATATCTGCCAAACTTGACTGACCTCACTGCGTTATATTACTAGATTTGAGTAAGCAGACCTTTGAAGTCTATACGTGGAAATTATATGAATGTTAATATGGTAATCCTCTACTAATCATCAGGTAAGTTTGTGTGCCCCATGAGATGAAAAGTCTAGGGATTTCGCTTCCTGTTGTAGTAGAATGTTGTTGGTACACGTGCTTGCTAATGAAGTTTAGAAAAAAAATCACTTGCAAAGGCAGAAAACAGTATATGTGAATTGTATTCTCCACTGTATTTAGGATCTTATACAGATTCTTAACTATTTAGCAAGCTTCAGCTACTTTCATTTTCTTATATGGGTCCACGCATGAAATTCACTCATCATTATTATGGTAAGCTCTTTTTTGAGGGGACCCTCACATTCATCTGAAAATGTCATTAGTGAATAGAAAAATTCTGATACTTACTATTGAATTACTTTTTACTGATCACAAAAACTCCAAAGAGTATATCATTTTGTTCAAATGTCATTTTACCTGCAAAAGTTTGAGTTTAGGTCTGCAATAAAAATACATGCCATTATATCTTAAGGAAACTTACTCAAGAAAAATCATGATTGACTAATTTTTAATATGTGTTCTCTAATATACTTGAATTAAACCTCCAAATGACATATGGATAGAGTACTGCAGAGGATAGTAGAAATTGACAGTTAAAGATAATATAAAGATCTGATATATAACATATACACGTGCAATCTCATATCTAAAATCCAAAAGTAAGTGGAAGTGTAAGAGTTCATGTAAATATCAATATCATATATATAGATTCTTAACAACTTAGCAAGCTTCAGCTGCTTTCAGTGTAGAAAGCTTAGATACATATGAGATCATGAGAGTTGGTAACAAAGTCAGGAGCGACAGGCAGCGCTCACAGAGAAAGCGCAGGAACTGGAGGCCATACCACAAGTCTGAAAGAACAGCAGAAAGTTCATCGGAGAAAGGAAAGAACACCACAAGGATGTGAGGGGGAAAGGAGAGGACAACGATGAGGAGGGGCAGCCTGTAGGTGGCTGAAGTGAGAGCCTGCTTAGAATCTTCTGTGGCACAGCATCCTGGTGGTTTAGGAATGACAAAGTGGTTAGGGCTAAATCTATAGGAAGTACCTTAAGGAAACAGAAGGGGAAAAGAGCTACAATTAGGTCATCCAAGATGTCTGCATGCTTGACTGCACTCCGAGTGTCTAACCTAACTTTGCTGACATAGCTGCCTTTGACTGGCTTGAGATGAAGCGCATGACGGAAAGATATTATTAAGGTAAGCGGGAAAGAGGAGGCAGAAGAGTCAGAGTAGGAACTGTTGCCAGGGAAATCAGAGGTCTCAGGGATGTACCTGCTGACTTTGGAGAAGAAAGGAACATGACCAGGGCATTCCAGAACCCAGGATTTTCAAACTGAAGCTGAAAAGGCTTGGGGAGAAAAATCCCAGAGGTCCTCAGAAGAAAGTTCATTCTGCTGACAGACTAATTGATTTGGGCCACACTGAAATCAACTGGAAACTTGGAACTTCCAGGATCTTGAGAGTGGAACTCTGTTCCTGTCTTGATCAGCTCTATGCTCCTCCAGCAGGGAATTCTGTTTTTAAGATCTATTTTACTTTGTACTGCAAACTCAGATACACAGAGAGAAGAGACAGAGAGGAAGATCTTCCAACCAATGATTCACTCCTCAAGTGACCGCAATGGCTGAAGCTCTGCTGAACCCAAGCCAGGAGCCTGGGAGCTTCTTCCATGTCTCCCACACTGGTGCAGGATCCCAAGGCCTTGGGCCATCCTTGACTGCTGTCCCAGGTCTCAAGCAGGGAACTGGATGTGAAGCGGAGCTGCTGAGATTAGAACTGGTGTCCCTATGGAATCCCTGTGCGTTTAAGGCAAGGACTTTAGCCACCACACTGGGCCCCTAGCAGGGAATTTTAGGATGGATAATTTAGAGCAAGTAGAAAACTTTTCTCATAGTTCCAGAGGCCGGGAAGTGAAGTGCAGGTCTTCCTGATGTGTCTTCAAACAAGAGCAGGTGGAAAGGCACCAAATGGGCAAACTCTGTGTCTTCACACAGCAGCAGACTACAGGGACAGAGCAAACTCTTTAGAGACGGGTTAATCCAAAACTTTCAGCATCTCCTATTTGATGCCACTCCCCAAACCAATGGCACTGGAAAGTGAGTTTCCAGCACATGAATGCTAGGTGACACATTCATGTTGTGATAGTCGCCAAGTTGGTGGTAATTGGTCATAAGAAGCCAATGTCTTACAAGAGGAGAAGAGGTGGATGGGAAGACATATAGGAGCCCAGGACATATACATATATGGCTGTATGTATATATCATCTGTGTGCATACATAACACAGTTTACGTGTGTGTAATATACATGTGAGTTTATGTCCGTGTGTTTCATATGTGTGTATATAAATGCACATACAGGAGTACTTCAAAATTTCATGGGGAAATGGATGCAAAAATGGGTGTATTTTAATGGAAAACTTGAAATCCATGTATACTAGGGTCTTGAGAAAATTCACAATAAGTGTAATGAAAAAATGATGAATGCCAAGTTTTTTTTTTTGCATAAAATAGATTTGTCTTTTAATTCTTCTTTGTATAAACTTTTTGGTCTCTTTACTGCATGAATGTACAGGCAAGCACAAACGCATGCATGCCAATCCTCCAGAAAACAATAGTGATATGCATTCTGTAATGTGGTAAGGCCTTTTACACGAGACGTTTCAGTTATAAGTAATTGTAACAATAATATTCATTGCATTTTGAGCCTTGTACCTGCTTCCTCTCAATGGCAGCCATGGGGCCAGCTGTGAAGGGCTGCAGAAACAGAGCTGACCACACACTGCAAGATGTGTTTCTCTCTTTGTACTCTTGTTTTTACTGTCTCATATTCCCCTGAAGTCATTCTGTTTTGTGGATGCAAATTTCTTTCTCATGCTCTTTGTGTGCATCTAAAAGATGCCTCTTTCCGAGTGTTATTCATAATAATAATGTGTTCCAGCTGGATTTTTCTGGACTGGTAGAAAATATGTTGCTGCCATCTAATGAGGACCCATGGCACTACTCACACTTTGAAAATCAAACTGAAATCATTTGATTTTTAACTTGCTTTCAGTCTTCATAATCATCCTTCACTAATTCTACAGCATCAAACTCAGAGTGTTAGCATGCAAAAGGTCTCCCTGTTTGCTACAATGACATAACACCCAAGGAGAATTGGCCTAGTTTAAAGAAAAGTTCAAGTGTTTGTAATCAAAACCATGAATAAAAGGTGATTAGGTATTAATAATGGAGCAGAATTCTCACTGGTGTACTCATTCAGACCTTTTTATTATTATGGATTGCCAAACATAACTGATTTATAGATATTTTAGATCAAATAAAACAATACCATTAAAATTATGTATTGGTCTAATCTTATCTACATGTTCTTAGAATACTAAAGCTAAAAATTAGTAAATCACACATTACAGCATCAGAAATACAGGTGCTAAAATGTAAGGCAAACCAGCTCTTGCAGTATTAGCCCACTGATTTTAACAATGTGTTCTCATGTCAGAGATACGACAATGTGAAAAAAGTGTGCCTAAAATTTAAAGATATGTTGAAATATACTGTTGGCACTAAGATTTATTTTATTTTTATTTGAAAGAAATACAGAGAAGAAAGAGAAAAAGGAGAATTTTCCATTTGTTGGCTCACCCTCCAAATAGCCACAACAACTCGAGGTAGACCTGTTTGAAGCCAAGAGTCAGGAGCTTTGTCTAGGTTTCCCACAATGGTGCAAGGCCCAAGGCCTTGGACTGTCTTCTGCTGCCTTCCCAGATGATATGTAGGGAGTTGGGTGGGAAATAGAGCATCCGGGATACAAACTGATGCTAGCAGGCAGAAGATGAGTCTGTTGAGCCATTGTGTCGGACCCTTTTCAGAGTATCATTGCTTTAAAAAATAAACCCTTCTTGAAAAATGTATCAATAGAAAAAAATATTGAAAATCCTCTCCCTAGGTTTTACAGAGAAATAGGCTTTGGGGCTGGTGCGGTGCTGTAACAAACTAATCCCTTACCTGTGTCAGCGACGTCCCATGTGGGTGTAAATTCCTGTCAGCTCTGTTCCACTTCCAATGCAGCTTCCTGCATGTGGCCTAGAAAAGCAGCAGAGGCTGATTCAAAGCCTCGGGACCCTGCACAGACATGGGAAGCCTGGAGGAAGCTCCTGGCTTCAGACCCGTATAGCCCTGGCTCTTGTAGCCATTTGAGGAGTGGACCAGAAAATAGATGAACTCTGTCTCTGTAACTTTGACTTTTAAGTCAAATAAATATATCTTAAAAAGGAGATACTCCTATATTTCCTAATGTATTAATGTATAATGATGAGTCACCATTACATTCGTTGCGGGGATTTCAAAAACTTTTTGTAAAATGAATATAAAAGTTATTTTTATTTTGTTGCAAAAATGTTGAAGTCATGTACAGATTTTATAAAATGCATATTAATGAACTTTTGGCAAATCGATTTTAAAAAAATATTTACTTTTATTGGAAAGCCAGATTTACAGAAAGAATGAGAGAGAGAAAGATCTTTTGTCTGTTGATTTACTCCCCAAGTGGCCGCAACCTCTGGAGCTGAGTCAATCGGAAGCCAGGAGCCAGGAGCCTCCTCAGTGTCTCCAAAGTGGGTGCAGGGGCCCAAGGTTTTGGGTTGTCCTCGACTGCTTTCCTAGGCCACAAGCAGAGAACTGGATCGGAAGTGGAGCTGCTGGGACATGAACACTGGCACTCACATGGGATCCTGGTGCATGCAAAGCTGGGATTCAGCTGCTAGGCTACCATGCCAGGCCCTGGGAGATTTATTTAAAATAGATGTCTTGATATTATCAATATTGAAGATGTACTTAAGGTAATATTTAATATTAAGTGTATATAGTAATGCAATTAATATTTACATTTGTATCTCCATCATTCATAAAATATATTAATAGTAATTATCTCTTTTGGAGGTCACTATGAGTCAGTGTGACGATATTCACGTGTTTGATCTTCACAACTGCTTTGTAGTAAAGAAACAGCTATAATCTACAGTTTGTAGATGAACCAAGACATGTGCAGGGAGTTTAAGTGACATGGCCTTTCAAGGTAACTTGTTGACCCAGGCGGTTTTTTTCTCACCCACTAAATCTCAGTGTCTCTGTGTCCTCTTGGGGACCTTTCTGGACATTGTCAGCCCATCAGGAGATTCAATCTCTGATTTCTTTAAATAGATCATTATTCAGATCCTTGCTTCACCAGACTTGGGACGCTCTGATGCTAGGAGAAATATAAACCGCCGTCCTTTCATCCCAGTGTATCTGAGCTGCACTGTGAACCTTAGTCCTCTTGGTGAAAAGGAAGGGCATAACTTATACGGAAGGCAAGCAGCGGAGGTAAAACTCTTACAGTAACTGACATATTCTAATTAATCGTCAGTTCTCACTCTGCACTCATTCCTTTCATAATGAAAGCTTCCAGTTAGTGTCAAGCCTGGTTCAGAGTTCCTTTTCTCACTACACAGCAGAATCTTCACTCTGGAATTTATCGGGGCAAAAGCTCCACAGATAAAAATTTTGGAAGAAGTTATACAAGACATGACGTCATCGATAATTAAATCCTGGTTTGTAAGAACACAGGGAATATTTAGGGCAGAATGAGGAGCTCTTGTGTGGTGATGGCAGCTAGATTTTACATCATTCCTTTAACTTTGCTTATTTAACAATATTGTAGATTTGAGTGATGTGTATATTTTGAGTGAATCGGGTCTTGGGTAGATAGAGTTAATGCTTCCTATATGGCTGCTTGTTATGCCTTGCTCCAACATATATCTCATAATGACTCCTGTTGATTGATCTAATTATAGGCACGTGGTTTTATTGGAGCTTTGTGAATCTGAAGCTACCCATGTTTGCTTAATGTTCTACAAGCACAATTTAAAACCCTTTAGGCTTACCAGGATTGTTTCCATAATCCTTAATTGAGAAAGTAAGCCTTGAGAATTTTGAAACACTCTGCCTAAATCAAGCTCCTGGGCCGATGCATTTTTCTGTTAGAATTTATTTTTAAAAAGTCAAAAGAATTTTTAATACATATAATCTGTTTTTTTACACGAGTTTCATTTTAAAATTGAATCTAATCATTTATTTCTATGAGTTTGACTGCAAATATCTCTACTTCATAAAGATCCTTGATTTTCAAATTTGAGAAATGAAGATTTTGCAAAAAAAAAAAAGATGTAAAATAAAACCATATCCCTGGAAACAGTCAATGGTACCTAAATAGAACTATATGAAAACATACCTGCAGAATGGTCTATTAGAAGATGAGAACCCATTTGTACTTAATTTTTAAATGATATTCATGATGAATTAAGGATGTTATCTTGATGCTTTGTGCCTGTGATCTTAAATTTATCCTTTCTCTCTCAGCAGATTTAGCTGTCTGACTTTTTAAAAATCTTTTTAAGCCTAAAGTTTTGCAGCCCATTTCTTCAGTTAACATTAAATTGTCTTGACTGGATCATTTGATGTCATAACCAAGATCTTGTGGTACATAAAACAACACAACAATAGGGTTTACTGAACTGTGCCCCATGGACCACTTCCTCCCCAAATCAACCAGACACATTCAACTGCAGTAAAGAAGACTTACGGAATGGCTGTGCTGGAGCTCGATGTGAGGGGCGGGGAGGCACTGCTGGAAAATGACAAGGCTAAGAAATGAGCGACCTGTTAGAAAAGAGAGAGCTCTGCGGACAATAGCCATATTCTTTAAGCAGCTGGAAGAGCTTGCTTTGCTAGGACTCACTATTCCGAATTGGAGAGAAGAGGTGGCTTGTAAACTTGGGAAGCTTGAAGTGGCTCAATTAGCTTCTACAGGGAGGTCTGCAGGGTCAACTCAAGTTGAAGATCAGAGACTACGGATGGCTGCAGTCCATCTTTAAAGAAGTATCATTTCAAGCAGAGAGAAAGTTTGATCAATGAAATGAAAGTTAAAAGAGCTTTATGGTTCAAAAGGGTCAAAAATCAAACATGACCTAAGTATAATTAAGTAGGATACCAAGTTTCAATGTGCCCATTTAAGAAGAACTTATTAGAAAAACACTTTCTGACTGGTTTATGCTTTCTTATTTACAGCAGCCTGCAAGCATTTACTGAACTTTTATTGTTAGCAATAAATTAAGTCCTCTTCCTAATTAATCCACTTAGAAATTCATGAGAGAGGAAACTCTTTATCTTCATTTTACAGATGTGAAAACTGAGGCATCAGGAGGTTAAATAACTTGCTGATGGCAAAGGAAGGAGGCAGAAGTCAACTGCAAGTGCAACGATGATATTCTTATCTCAGCAAAATTGCCTGCTGTAGAATAGCTTTAAGATCTGAACACTGCAAAACTGGGACACTTGATTTTCATTTTTGTCAAAAACTGCCATGCACCAATCCTAAATTATAAGAAATTGACAGTCTCTATTTCCAACTAGAAAACAAAAAAAGATCAGCTTCCATTTGGATGTTCATACTCTGCTTTATCCACTAGCTCCCTCTCAACCATGTACAATGAATATAATAAAATTGAAATGTATTTCATAAGCTTTTAAATATAATTCCCATCCATATAGGTTAAACACAATTTCTATTTTCTTTCCCTTCCCCCCCAAAAAAACCCTATTATCTGAAATACACTGTCAAATTCCTTTGTTTGCCAAACTGTATCACCATCTCCCAGCACCTGTAGGCCCAACCATCATTTTTATGTAGACTAGTCAGTTTATAAAGTTTTAGCTATATTTACTTGAAGATTTAGGCAGTGATTAAGACTTTTTTCCCTAAATGTAATGTTGTAGCTAAAGAGATATGGGACACAGAATCTGAAAGAGCAAACATGTAGCATTGCTGGCACTAACGGTAGTATCTTAAAAACATTAGTTAAGTTAACAATATGAAAATATAGTATGCAGCTGTAGTTAGTGAGTTTGCTTTCTTATGTGCATAATATGAGCTTCTAATGGAAGTAATGTCATATAGTATTTAACTCTGACATTTAGTGTTTGCCCTGGTACATGGTCTTCCTTTTACTTAAGTGCCATTACTTTTATGTAGTCCATTTTCATTGCATTTAGTCCCATTTTAGTAATAATGCTTGCATGATTTACCAGGCAAATGCAATCTTTGCCCTGAATGGCACAGTGCAAGAAAAAATGGAAGCTGTTAAGAGGCTGAATGGCAAAAAAGTATTATTGACCTATGCTGGCAGCCATGTGTTTCAATTATTTTCAAGAATCCATTTGTCAAATAAGTGAAGCGATGTGGGACGTCAAGTTCAAGTTGGGGTTAGTGCCTTTCTACATCTGATATGATGTATCTTCTGTAGGCATTTAATTGAATTACCCAAT
Organism: Ochotona princeps; assembly: GCF_030435755.1. Classification (NCBI taxonomy): domain Eukaryota; kingdom Metazoa; phylum Chordata; class Mammalia; order Lagomorpha; family Ochotonidae; genus Ochotona; species Ochotona princeps. Next base: position 8,965,298 of record NC_080859.1, read on the forward strand.
TTATTTTTCAAGCAACAATGCTCTACCAAGAGCCATGACATTAAACAATTAAATATGAGTTTAAAAGTCTGCATTTTGTGTAGTTCATCATTCCTGTGCATCGGAAAGTGAGCCCAAAGGGCCCGAGGACTTCTGAGCAGGGTAGAGAAAAGGCTTAGGTTCTGGTGAACAACCTAGCTGTGGCATGCGGGGACATTTCACAAATAACCACACCTCCTGATTCTTACTTCTCTTAGCAGAGTGGTGATGCACACGTTTATAATTAAACTGAGATTTTGCAATAATTCCTTGAAATGCTTTGTTTCAAAACAAAGCAAACCAGGCTGTGATTGCTTTAACTAATGTTCAATGAGTTAGAACAAGAATGTTTTCTAATTGAAATGACACCTTATGATACAAAAAATCCAACCAATTTTAAAAATTCAGACTTTAAAGAAATAATGGAAAAACAATCAATTAAAAAGTATTTATCTTCTCAAATAACCAAAACTCTTTAGGCCATTATCAGTTAAAAAGTTTGGAGAATGTGCCCCGCATGGTAGCTTAGTCGCTTAAGTTCTTGCCTTGCACGTGCAAGGATCCCATATGGCCACAGGTTCTAATCCCAGCGGCCCTGCTTCCCATCTAGCTCCCAGTTGGTGGCCTGGGCAAACAGTGGAGGACGGCCCAAAGCCTTGAGACCTTGCACCTATGTGGGAGACCCAGAAGAGGCTCCAGGATCCTGGCTTCAGATTGGCTCAGCTTTGACCATTGCAGCCTCTTAGGGAGTGAATCAATGGATCTTACTCTTTGTATATCTGACTTTCCAATGAAAGTAAATAAATCTTAAAAAAAAAATTGCTGGGAACTTTTAAAGAAAACCAAGCTAACTCACTGAAACTCTTCTATGTGGAGTGGAGGGATCAAAGCAGAAATTAAAAAGAGAGAGGGGGAGAAAAATTTCAAATCAAATGAACTCTGACATGATGCGCTAAATATTGTGGGGACATACAGCATTTTAAATTCTTTTTTTTCTGAAATATAAATGCTATGATAAATATTAAGAGCATTTTATTTAGGGTTATTTTGTTTCTTTTGTTGCTACCTTACATATACAGTTATGCTTTGGATCTAAGAAGAATAATTACTGTAACTCACAGAACAGAAGCGACTTATTTTTTTTTCAATTAACATTCAACAATTAAATTTTAATATGGTCAGGGAATTGTTCAGATCCTTTTGTATAGGGATACTGCACCTTTAATTATCTGCCCTCTGGTGCCAAGCCTTTTTTTTTTTTTTTGAGTGCTTCCATAAAAGCTTATTGCAGCTAGTTATTGAGCAAATTAGTACTTGAGTTTTGGTGAAAAATGTCTTTATTAGTCCTAAAACTGGAGTCACTGTGCATTCCCAGAAGGCGTGATTTTGTTTGATGAATAAATCTGGTAATTATCCTGCTGTTAGGGCTGTACCGCAAATGTCATAAGCAGATAAACAGAGGGAGTGAGTCTTCCGTAAATTCTCTAATTATCTATGTTGGACTACTTATCGCCTGCGGATGATTTATGAGCATATTGATATATCCTTAAGTATGTTCATTTGAGTTCACAGATGCAAATAATTAAGGCACTAGTCATTTACAAAGGAGGCTTCAGGTCAGGGTCATTTCATTATAAAACTTCAGCCTGCTTTCTGCTATGACACCAGAGACAGGTGCTACCTCCTTGACCAGCATACTTCCCTCCAGCCTGCTCACTTCCTCCGCTCTTCTCCTTTCTCTGTGGACTTTATTATTTTCATCCATTATTTTTATTAAGTAAGACTTTTTCAACTTCTTTATTTCAATCGTTTTGGTTTCATTTTAAGAAATATTAACAAAGCCGTTTCTAATATACTTAAATTTCTTGGCAAAATGAACATTAAGGAAATACCAGAAATGTTGAGAAATATTTAAAATGGCATTTAAAATTTTTTAAAACATGTTATCTGAATACAGCTAAACTGTGAATATTTGAATCAATGGTGAGTTTTAAATTAAAAATAGTTTTATAAAGAAAATTTTGTTTTTATTCAAAACGTGTAAAATTATCCCCAAACCCTCTTGTGTGTCTCAATAATGAAAGTTAATACAACAATGTGTTATAGGGAAAAGAAGTTACTCTGAAACAGTTTATAAACTGTTTATGAATATGAGTGATTATAAAATATGTATGTCAGTAATTTGTGAGCTTTGATGTTCATAAGGAAAATATACCAACAATGTCAGAATAGTGACATATTTTCTCAAATTTGTTTCTAAAATTTAAACAAGAATAAACAAATTCCTAATTTTTTATATTAGCAGGATTAAATAATCAAATCAGTTATTAGATTATTTTATCTCAAGTGACAAATCTACTTCTAATCAAACCCTTATCAAGGAGCAAGCCTGTTTCTGTGCAAACCCTTAATACTTGAAAAAAAATTTTTTTTAAGTGCTTTCAAGGAACGCATCATGCTTTGGGGTTAAATGCATTTCACTGGAAAAAGCAAATTAATTTCAATTTTTGTCTCCACTGAAACATCTAGCTATGAATGCACGCAGAGTCAACCTGGTAGTATTCATGAAAGGAACCACACAGTCCCAGAGTCAGCCCATTCTACATGGAACTCTGTGACCCTGATCTTATTCACCACAAGAAGAGCCAGATGTTATCCAATGAAATCTACAAGATGCAGTAAGAGTGGGAGTGTTGCTAGTTCAGCTGCTGGCAGTATTCCTTAGCTTTTGTGAGCCGAACGTGTTCATATTAAGCTGATCATTACACCAGAATTTAATGCATAAAGGGTACTGATGTGTAAGACATCAAGATGGTGTGTCGTGAATGTACAATAACAAACGTATTTTTTGCCCTACTCTTCCAGCTGTTTCCCACTCCAAAATATTGACTGGTGTCTTCATAACCTCTCTATCCCTGCTCAAAGTCTGTGTGTCTCAAAACTCACATTCACACGCTTGGGATTCAGTGTCTCAGACTGATCCGCTTTCCCTCCCATCCTGGGTGGAAAACGTTAAGTATTGGAAAGCCTCTTAAAAAGAAAAATTCCCGTCAGCTCTTGATTCCGCTGGCCAACAAAGACACCCTGAGTGTCAAAGCACTTTCATAAATTACGTTATGAACACAGACATGTGTCTTATCGTTCAAATCGTTTATCAGGTGTAAGTCATAAAAACTAAGAATTAGAACCTGCAAAAATAATGGTTTCTCACATGTCTAGCAGTTGTATGCAAAACTGACATTTCTGTTATTTGAAATTTCTTTCATAGTAAATTGCTTTTGCTGTTTTTTCCTAAAGGAGGTGAATATGCCCTTCAAAGTAGTTGGATGTTATCAGTCAAAATGTTTATTTTTGTATATAGAATACTGATGTATAAAGTAAAAGTTATAAAGTAAAAGTTTGTATTTAACAAGAAGACTTTTTATTCAAATGTTTGTTCAGCATATAGGAATTATCCATCTATAAAATCCTTTAACACAATTTGAGATGACATTTTAAAAAAGGAAGTTGTGTGGTTTGGCCACCACTGGGAAGTTAGAGAAAAAAATTAGAGTGTGGGACTTTCCACTCCAAGTCTGTGTTCTCTGGGAGTGTTACGTTTCATCTGTTCTCACCCCTTAGTTATCACTAAATTTGCTTTCTGCTCAAACTTACTGCTCTCTTATCATTTATTAAACAACTCTGGAAATTATACAATTCTTAAGTGTTATAATTTGCAGAGAATCTTGTTACCTGTTTATTACAATGACTGTATAAAATTATGAATAGATTTTGTTTCAAAAACAGAAATTTGATTTTTATCTATTTTATATTGTAAAATATGAATAAAGATAACAAAAGATTATTAACAGGTATGCATTGAGCATATTTGTTAATGACTTAAATACACACACTGCAGATCTTGATTTTCATATATGCATTCATTTTCCATTCTTATACTTTATTCATGTGTCTCTCATCCATGTGCCTACCTCCACACAGAGAATGTTGACATGACTTGTATGACATGGTTAATGTTCTGAAAAGGAGAAAAAACTTGTGTTTAACAGTTTTTTTCTGAGTAAAAGTGTATTTTATGTTATGTAAGTGTGTATATAATCTTTGTTATACAAAATATTTGAGTCTCTGAGTGTGTATATATAGTTTGTGTGTGTGTGTGTGTGTGTACTTACTGATTTCATTCCTTTGTCACCAGAAGGAAGTGCTTGAGCAAACATTTTCCTTTATAGAAGATGAAGAAGAAAACCAGAAGTGAGTCACTGCAGTGCATGGATACTCTGAAGCTTTAGACATTTGGGATTGGCTTGGAATTCTGGGTGTCTGGTTTGACAACAATTATATCTCTGTGTTGAAGATTTCAGCCACAGAACTGCCTGTTAGTTTGGGAGCAGAGAAAGATCTTGCAGATGGCAAAAAGTTTCTGGGATTTCTGAAGTTGATTTCTTGGTATTGAGGTCAGAGCTCTTTCATCTTTTAACAAATTATGTATAGAAACAATTTAATCAACTCTCTTTATAAATTCCAAAACCTCCTGAAATGTAAGGTGTTTTTGTTGGCTAGTGTAAAAAATATGGAGAAAAGAAATAGATATGTAAGAAATAATGTATCATTGAAAGGGCTTGCATGATACAGTAGACTGTTGGTGATTATTTCAATTTCAAGCACACAAAACACATACACTCACATACATACTAGAGCACTTTTTCACTTAATTTGGTTAATACTGGTTGTCATATAGAAAATAGAATCAGGAGATCCTATTAGACCTGTGGGAGGAGTACTACCTGACCTCCAAGGGGAAAGCAGAAAGGCATTCCCCAAATCCCTGGCTCCTTGTGCAGATGAACATTTTTCTAAAGAGTCAACGAGTTAGAACCATTGATTTTCCTCTTTGTTGTTCTGGAATTCTCACCATGGTATTGGCTAATTCCTATTAGACTCACTCCATTAAATCTCATGGTTTATCTCAGAAGTTATATGACTGCAAACAAAGTAAATGGAATTTCAAGATACTATACATTACAATTCCAAATCTCTTTAGTTATTTCCCTTGTTGTATCTGACATGGAACTGTGATGTTAATACAGAACATTTTCTTGATCAATTTTGTTTCCTTCCTCTACTTGAAGACAATCTTTGTTTTTGGCTTTGAATTTTTGGTGAAATCCCAGTGCAGCTCTTGACAGCACCAGGGAGTGTACTTCCTGCGTATGTCCCTTCTGTGGCCGTAATGTTTCACTACCTATCACTCTATTGATTGAAAAATTATATAACATAGTTATCCTTACCTACTGAAGAAATTTGATTCGTACATTACCAGCCTTTCATCACACTATCTCTCTCTTTAAAATAGGTTATTTATTCTTTCAATTGGTCTTGCTTCCTGCTTCAGGAGTATCAAATTCGAGAGATAGCTATAATTGTTAGATAGTTTAAAAGCAAAGAGAGCTTTCCAATAGTTCTCATTGACTTAAGGCTATACACATCTTTGTATGTTAAACAATGGGAACACCATAGGTAGTTTTAAAAGTTTGCCAGTATATGCAATCATAAAAATTTAGTTCCCAAAACATCTATTTTACATCAGATAAAAAGCATTAACAGTATGTGAATTGTCTAGTATATGGGATGCATTTAGGTTATACCATGATTTTAATCTCTTCACCTCTAGAGCTGTCAATTCTGTGAAATTTATGACATGTAATGTTTTCACTTAGCCAGAGGAGGCAGAGCCATACACACAAGGCCCACTTATTTCCACACCCGCTAAGTGAGCTATTCTGAGTAAGGAAAGAAGTCCACTTATGTACCCAAAACTGTAACTTAAAAGAACTACAAGAGTGTCGAAGAACTGATAGGTTCATCAGGAAATCAGTGAGAACTATGAATGGCATCTCCATAAATTGTTTGATGTATTGCACAAGATTGGATGAGCAAGTGGAAGATTTGGAGAATATGGAAAATGTTTGCAAACATTATTGATATATTTCACGCTATTAGTTTACCAAAAATGTTCCTATCCTTTAACCACCTACTTTCAATTTCTCTGAAGAAATTTGCAGAATGGGATATTCTTAGTTAAATTAAAAGATGACGTATAAACAGGACATATCTACCAAAGGCACAAAATACAGAATGTAGAAAAACCTTTTGCACTTACAGACAATTCATCTTCAACAAATACCTAGAATACACAATGGACGAACAACGAGGGATTGTAAATATATTTCATATACAACATTGTTACACATGCAATCCTGAGTTATTCTTTGTCTATGTTTACAAACGAAACTTACTCATACTTATACCCCAACACAAAGTAATGTAATAAGAAAATATTTTTAAATTTAAATTTAAATATAATGATATTCAGATCCAGACCTTGAAATAAACAGACTAGGAATTTCTTAATGTACTAATAATAGTAACATGAGAATTGTTTATGTGCTGTTGTCATTACCCTGTGCCACCTGCATCTCGATCATCAAAGATACACTTTCTAAGTGAAAGCACTGTCCACTGCATGTATCTCATTAAATTATCATCAACCAGTTATTAAGTGTTGCTTTATTCAGTTTTTTATGATTGACAATAACTAGACATCAAAGTGAGGAGGAGGAGCATTTTAGATTCTAAGTATATTCATAAAGATCACCAGACTTTGTTGAACTGTGATAAGAGGATATTAAAAAATGAGCCTATTTCAGAAATGAGAATTCACTCTGTCTAAAATACTAAACAAAGTCCACAAAATCTTCATCCATTCTTGCCTGATTTTTTTTTTTTTCCAGGGGAGAGCGCGAACGCAGTCCCCCACTACCACAAATTATGCAGTCGAGTTTCCCACATTCTTGCCTGATTAAGCTTTGGTGCTGCAGCTATCAAGCAGATATTGTTGTTTACTTTCATGGCAATAATTAATATGAGTCAAGATAAAAACTTGTCATTATCATAAAATTCCACAGCTCTACCCAGGTTTGCAGGCCAATATGCACCCTTTATCCCAGACTTAGTGGTTTGTGTCAACATAGATATTTTCTTGGATAGTTGCCCTTCTTATTTTTATCTTCCAGAATATACCACATACAGAATTGGTCTATTCTATTCCAGAATGGTCCATACTATTGCAGAATTGGTCAACACAGCTCCTTTAAGTGTGAAACCATTTTTTTTAATATAAGGAAAAGAAAGCAAAGACTATTTTACAAACTAGGATTTCTTGATCCATATCATGTGATCAAATAACTACAATCTAATCATTCTTTGAGACAAATGAAAGTAATTGAAATCTTCTTGTATTTTCTCTGGTTTGCTTTCCCATCACCCTGAGATTTCACCCTTACACTGTTAGACTTACACTGCCACACTCTTCTGAAACTGATTTCATAAAAGACATGAAAACACACATTCCTTACCTTCTTACACAGGCATGTCAAATTGGTCATATTTTACTTCTACAATTCTTTCTACGCAGTAGAAGAATCATTAACACAGACCCACTAAAGTTCTCACTAATTCTTAGAAACTACATTCTTTTTAGATGCTTTTGGGCCTTTGCCGATGCCTCCATTTAATGTGGGGTGGCATCCACCATGCACTGATGAGGCTAAGAAGACAGTAGCATCAAGCAGCCATTAGAAGGAATTGTCACCAGATTCCCCCTTCTTATCTTACAACAGCTTTTTGATAGCTTTGAAAAGGTGCAGTTAACCTAACCCATCTAAGACATACTTTAATCCTCTATAACTCCAGAATATTTCTTATTGACTCTCATTTTTTTTTTTATTCTGATGAGCAATTACCATAAAACATCCTCAGAGTCTGGTATAATTTCTGATGCATAAAAGTTGGTCTGTGTAAGTTATCAAAATAATAATCGAATTCAATGGAAATATGAGGCTATATGTACCCCAAATCACATTTCTGACAATCCTAGTAAGAGAGGGGAGAAAACAAATCAGGAGAAATGTTTTTGAAATATAAATATAAAATCTTGGGTTTAAAATTTGAATCAGGTTTGGTTCAAGTGCACAATAGAAACTTCTGAGTGAAGAAATAATGCTAATTATTACAAAGCTGTGACAATGGACCCGGCGGCGTGGCCTAGCAGCTAAAGTCCTCACCTTGAACGTTCCCAGATCCCATATGGGTGCTGGTTCTGATCCCGGCAGCTCCACTTCCCATCCAGCTCCCTGTTTGTGGTCTAGCAAAGCAGTAGAGGACAGCCCAGAGTTTTGGGACCCTGCACCCGCGTGGGAGACCTGGAGGAATTTCCTGGCTCCTGGCTTCGGATCAGCACTGCAATAGCACAGTGGCTATTGCAGTCACTTGGGGGAGTGACGGAGGATTTTCCTCTCTGTCTCTCCTCTTCTATTTATGTCTGACTTTCCAATAAAAATACATAAATATTTTTTTAAAAAGAAAGCTGTGATACTAATCATTAGGGAAAGATAACTGACATTGAATTTTATGCCGTTTGTTTTTCTCATCTGTCATTAGCATGAATACATTTTCTCAAAGTAACTATATACTAAGTGTAAAGAAAAACTGTTTTTAGCACTTAATCCCAAATGGTTCAAAACCCAGTAGAAGATAAGTGTAACTGTCCAGAAAAAAAGAAAATAAGCCACATTGCCAGAACCATAAAGAATGATGGGAAAAAAATATGCTTGTGTGATGGGAAAGGAAGACAGGACTCCTGAAACTTTATATTGGAGTCATGAGAAATCCAATATAAGATATTAGGTGAGTCAGTGAGTTGAATTGGAGGAGTAATTAAGTGTCCAAATCCAAGTAAAGTTAGTGATACAATTAAGATACAACATCTTCACAGAAGCTGAATAACAAAAAGTGTAATGTGAAAACACCCAGTCATCACCTCCTGGACCTTTATTCCCATGTAGGCACAGTGTTGAGCATGTACTACTTTATTTCCGTAATATTCCTTTGACAGAATTGTTGCTGTCCCAGCACGACAAGGAAGGAATCAGATGCTTGGAATGAGTGCAGAACTTAGCTAAGCTCTCACAATTCCAAAGAGGCAGAGAGGACCATAATAACAAAAATAATTTTTACAAAGAGAGTAGCCAGTTGTTATGGACATCTCATTCCAAACTCCGTATTTTCTACTTGTGTCATTCCATTGTATTCCTCTAAGGCTACTGGGTTAACTTTAATTTTCTTTTATGTTTTAAAATATATTTTAATAATGCACATTCTGTTGACTAGCATTATGTTATCAGGTTGTTTGTTTGTAACACTTCCAAAAACATATGGAAGAGTTCAAGTTCTCTTTATGAGAGCTTATTTCCCTCTATGTTTTGGCTTTTTTTTGAATAGCTTTATTTTGTAATGGCAACATACACTATGGTGTATTACCTCTTAATTAATATCTGAACTGCCTTTTCATTTTACAATTTTCTCTTATTCTTGTGATTATTCTATGATACAGTTCATAGGCTCTGGGATTTCCCATTTCCCTCCCCAAGTCCTCTCCCCCCTCTAGTATTTTCCCCTCTAGTATTACAATGGGACATGAACAGTCATGGATGGTTATAAGTCATCATTCCGTTATTGAAGTGTTTGCTGACATTGTCGGCATGGACACCGTCAGAGAGTTCAGCATGCTACTGTTCAGGATATATTCAACAGTTTCAGAGCCATGTGGGTCATGCAGTAGAATCCAATTTCTACCAGAAGTTTTTTTATTTTCTTTATCATCACTTTAGTGACACATCGGTCATTCTGTAGCATGTTGTTTAACTTTATGTTGAGGTAAATGTTTTGTTTTTCTGCATGTTGTGGGTTTTGTTTTCTGGCTCTGTAATTAAGGGGTGTATAACAGGAGTGTAGCAGAGACTGCCACGGCCAGATGTGAGCACGTAGTTCACTATGCATCTCTGCATCCAAAACAAAGTTGAACTGCTTTTTAAAATCATTCTATTGATGTTCTTCCAACTGTTCCTTTGTAATCACAATCTTTAAAATTTCGCAAATTGATTTTTTAAAAATCACATTTTGATTTGTGCCATCAGTGTGTGCATTTGAGTCTAATCCAAACTTTTTTTCTAATTATGGTGTGTGTGTGTGTGTGTGTGTGTGTGCCTGTGCGTGCATGTGAGTATGTGTGTTTGGAGTTAATAAGCTTAGATACGGGGCGGGGGCGGGAGCAGCGGAAAGATTATGCCACAGATAATTAATAAAAATCAATTAGTTTGTTAATGAGTACTCTGTCAGCACCCAAGGTGGCAGGAGCCAGCTGGGGGAAGGAAATCAGGACTCCTGGAGAGGACATTGAGAGTCTTGAGCCCTGCTGAGAATTGGAGAGGAAATAAGTAGGAAAAGCAGGACTTGGGTTAAAACTGGCTGGATTTCCTCTGGAGATTGCAATCCCTCAAGCTAATAAATCTGGTAAAAAGTGATTCACCTTTAGTGTATGCCGTAAAGCATTTTCTGAGGCCCTAAGTACACTGCTCACTGCCCTGTATTAAAAAACAAAGTCGCAGTTGTAAATGTCAATGACTAAGAATATTAGAGTCCTTGCATCCTTCTCATGTTAGTTGATGCTGGAAACACCCATTACCTCTTCCGTGACTTTTAAAATTTTATTTATATAAATGGCAAAAGTCAAACCTGAGCTATCAGGGACATACAAAATCTGTCTTCCCTGGTCCTTGGACAAAAAGGCAGAAAATTCCAATGATAGAAACAGACCTCCACAGAATGTTTTTTTTTTGAGGGGGGTGGAGGTGAGCATTGTTGATTTCACTTTTGTTAAGATTAATCTTTCTCTATCATATGTAATTAAAAATCATTTATAGGAGTAATGAAGAAGAGGTGCTTTGCATAGAAGCGAATCAACACAGCTTACCATATGCTGACCACTTAAAACTATCTATTTTCATTTTGTAAGGCTTCTTTTAAGGCTTATGAAGTAAGTAAATATATCCTAGTAGACTCTTATCTTTCATATGAACTTGCACCTGCAGTCTTACGTTAAATCACTTGCACAAGTTTCTGATAACTGTTTTGTACCTCAGTGTGACTGCTCGACAATCTCCCTTTTGAGTATAGTATAGAAAATGGTTTTGAAATTGGTTAGGTTTTATAACAAGGTGTGCCATTTGTCCATGGGGTGGATAAATAAGAGAGGAAATGATGTATACAATTTCTACAGGAATTTTTTTCCTAATAACATTCTCTGTGTATGAATTAGGAGTAGCAGGTAATGAATTGACCAGTTAATTTTCAGACGTAACCTATTCCTTTAATTCCTTTAATCATGTGTCGAATTTCTGGCCAGGGAAAGGAAAAGGGAGCTCAGACAATGTAAGAAGAGGAAATACACCGATTGGACAAGGACACAGGTCTTTAAAATTTTGCACTGGTGTTTATAAGCCAGATGAGTTCATGCTTTTTTCTAGTAAAATACATATTGCTACAGTTCCCTTTATGATATGCACAATGACATGCTTTAATACTGCATTTGCACAATGAGCAAAAGTGGCATCTACATTCATTTAAACAAATCAGATTATGATTTCCTTTTTAGCACATTCTTAATATTAAGATATTTCCTCTTTTTCCTCTAGTACATTTTTAATTTCCTAGGAGGCAGCAGTAATAGTCCCAGTTCCTTGACCTTACATTTCTTTTAATGCATAGGATTTTTCTAATGTTCTGGATTCTAGGGTAGATATGAAATATAACTATGCTTTCTATCAAAATTGGTTGAAAATGAGGAATGTATCTTATATTCATCTAAGAATGGAGGTGTTCATACAGATAAGAAAGTCATATGAACAGGTGAATTTTTAGAGCTCACATGTTCTTAGATGTATCCTCTTCCATTTATTCTTTATGATTCCATCAAGAGATTGACGAATTTCTTGGTACTATTAACTGTTTGTGTGACTTTTCATTGGAAAAAAAAATTCCGGAGGGCATCTGTTAGTTACGGAAACAGTGGGAAGTCAAGGACACACTCTGGTAACCTGGGGGATGATGAGTTACTGCCTAGCCTCATCCAAAGTTCAGAGTCCCATGAAATCCGGCAGATGCGCTTTAAACTGAATACCGTGTTTGAAACTGGGTTAGTTTCAACCTTTGGCTTCTGGAACACTTTGTTTTGCTCTATAGATATTTTGCCCAGAGAATAGCTGATTTTACACCTTCTCTTTAAAGGTGAACACAGTGAGACCCGAAGTAACTAATTAGTTTTAGATTTTTGATTGAACCAATGGGGTCTGACCTCAGGGGTTGAAGTGTAAATTCTAGCTGAGCCACTGAATATTTTTCTTAATAAGTTTAACTGAAGGTAATGTTTAAAACTAGTGTCTCCAGGAACCAGCATTGGGTGCAGAGGTTAATGCACCTTGAGACATCCACAACCCTTATGGGAATAACAGATCTAGTCTTGTCTGCAATTGTGATTCCAATTTCCTGACAATAATACACATTTCATGGCGTGCGTCAAGTGCTTGCGTCTGTGCCACCCACGTGGAAAAACTCAGCTTCAGTTCAGAATCCTGGCTCTGGCCTAGGAAGACCCTGGCTGCAGCCAGTATTTGGGGTGTGAACCAGTAGGAAGGAGATCTCTCTGTGGCTCTTATCTCTGTGCTTTGTAAAATTCTGACAAAATAATATCTATTTCATAGAGTTGTTGGAACGATGAAGACATGCTGATATTTTTACAGAGTGTAAGACTGCTTAGTCCACAGTGAATTTAGCCACATGTTGGCTAAATGTTATCACTTAATCTTTTTAACACACTCACAACATAACAGTGCTTCTTTTGAAAGATTGCCCATTGGGAGAGAAGCTGAAGGGAAACAATCAATATTAGCTGAAACAAACTGTTGTTGCTTAACATTTGCCTTGATTATGTTGGGTACTAGAGGTTGTTTCAAAAAAGGCACAGTCTCTATGTTTGCAGAATCACAGTTGAGTGAAAAGACAGAATTGTGTGTAGGGGTACCTGGCTAAGACATAAGGTGATGCTATAAAATGGCACTGGGGAAGCTGTATGTCTTAAACTTGAGTGAAAGACGATCAATCATGATTGAAGTATTGCTAGAAATATTAGCAGAAAAAGGAAAACATATCCTCATCAGTAAGTAGAGTGGATCAAACTCCTGCCTCTGGCTTTGCGCTCCTGGCTTCTCATTCAGGGACAAGGTTAGAGCAGCAACCACTTGGGGGATATTTCCCATTCTCTGGCCAAATGTAAAGACCCAGGAGTGAACCAAACCATGTGTCAACATTAATAGCTTCTATTCAGATGTGGTATGTGTTACATCTGCCACAGTCTGGTAACCAAAGTCATGTAATCAAGCTCTAAATCAATGGTAGTATAGGTTCCTCTTCCAAGAGTAGCTAGAGACCACATGGAAATACACAGTGAATACACTCTCCCAGTGTGAAGGCATGGGATGAATAATCCCAAATAACAGTGGATGTTACCACAGGCATCTTGGGAATTGTGTACTGAGCACAAACTATAAGATATATCATGCATATAAAGAGATAAAACAAGATGAGATGTACTTACAGAATCTGAAATGTCCTGAGTATTTTGCTGAAATCTTTTAGACTACCCATGGTCAGGAATGCAGATGAAGAGACATGATTTTGATGGAAGATAGTAGAAGACCTGGACAAGTGATAAATAATGTTATGGAGGTGAATTAAGAATGGAGACACCATAACAAAGTCAGTAGCTTACAAGATAAATTCGAAGTGCATAAGAAACAAGGTGGAATTGATAGATTCAGCCCAGCTGTGGAATGTGAAGTGCATGGATTAGGAAAGAGAGAGGCATAATTAGGAGGATTCCAGCTTGTAAATGGAATTGAATGAGCTATGAAATATCATTTGTGGAGAAGGGAAATTGGATTATTCTATCAAGGTCAAGTGGGGAGATAATGGGGCCCGCGATAAGAACAGGGTTTCTCTGTTGACTTCATAAAATGAGTGATGTCAGTGGAGATGGTGTTCTTAGCAAAAGGAACCATAAAGAGACTCACCTAATGGCATAAAGACATTACAAAGCACATGCGTCCAGAAGTCAGGAGATTGTCATGGCCAGACATTCAACATTTATCATTGAAGCAAAAAAACACCTGAATAGTCAAGTATTTTCAATCTTAGGGTTCAGGACCTTTTTGTTTCTTAATGTTTTAATCTCTAATAAAAGTACACAGAAATATTGGAGATCAAAAATTTAAACAAAATTGCCAATTGGTTTAATTCAATAAGTCCAAGGGCCAAATTGAAGTCAAGCTTGATTCATGAAATAAATACTTATAACTACAAAATAATTACAAGAAAACATTAGTTATATGACTGTAAACTTTATATTTATAACTACTTTAGTAAAATTTTCAGTTACATATTTTAGTTTTGTCATTTAAATTTTTTTGTATTAATGTTAGGAGTATATACATAATGACACATAGATAATTATATATAATTAGATTCCAGATCTGTATTAAATTAGCCTGCATGCTTATGTGAACCATTTATTGTTTGATTTAATTTATATGACCAAAGTCAATATTAATATTACAGATATCACATACTATTTCCTGATTTGCACTAACATTAGAAATACAAGAATACAATTCTATAAAGAAAATATTATTATAGCAACTGTTAAGAACAGAAGGCCAACTGGCTGGCCTGGATAGACACAAGCACATCTGTGAGGTCCTAATAACTGTAGCTCCATTTTGAGCCAGATTCTTAGTTTTACATTGGAAAAAAATTGGGGAAGTTATTCAACTACTAACTTCTTAAAAACTGACTTGAGTTTAAGTTGTGAGAATTCTAACTCAGAAAACTCTTAAAAACCCTGATGTCCATTTATTCATTCACAAAATGGATATTAGACATTTATATTTGATGTCCCTTCCCCATCCAAAACTACACAGATGAAATACTTGTGTGAAGAGATAATTTGGTGCTATTGATCAACTCAGCAAAAAAAACCAAAAAACTCTCAAATCATCATCTAATCTTGTGAACTAGACAAGATACCACTCTTTCGTCTAAACATAATTTGATCTGTGTGTTAAACATTGACTGAATAGTTTTAGGGCTAAAATGAATTAGATTCTGTGGTTTCTGAAACAGGAGCAGAAATATTACAACAATGTCTCACAGCATACTCATCTTGAGAACAATTTTGAAAATATTGTGATGATAAACTTTGTGTTCTATTTTTCAAATGTGGTCCATATTGTTTTGTAATGTGCTTTCTAAAACAATATTTTTTTTTTGAAAAATAGAGCCATAGAGACAAAAGGAGGGAATGAAAGAGGGACAAAAGATAAACGTTCCATCTTCTGGCTCACTCCCCAAGTGGCTGCAACAGCCAGAGCTGGGCCAATTTGAAGCCAGGAACCAAGTACTTCTTCCAGGTTCATCATGTTGGGTGCAGGATCCCCAGTACCTGGACCATTTTCTGCTACTTTCCCACACACACTAGCAAGGGGCTGTATTGCAAGTGGAACAGCTAGGACTTAAACCAGCTCCCACATGCTGGCACTATAGGTAGAGCCCCAACCCACTTTGTCATGGTGCTAGCCCCCAACTAATGCATTATTAATTATAGTTAATTTCTAAGAATATTTCTTTGCTTCTGTGATGTAAAGTACATATCATTGGATTTGCTATGAAATTGATAGCTTCAGATAAAAGCATAATTTATATTCTTATATATTACATAATAGTCCCTGTGTGATTAGATAATACTCCATATGTGATTGGAGTTACACTCCATAAAAAGCATAGGAACATATGGGTACATGTGTGTGCGTGAGTGTGTGTGTATGTACGTGCACGTATCTATTCCTCTGGTTGTCCATATTGACAGTTCTTACTGAATGAACTTGAGTCAAACATCAGGTGTTCACTAAGAATCTTGTGTTCCATCTTGGTTTTGGAGAACGGGAGTGAGACATCATAGAGCTAGCAACAGGGGAGCTTAAAGAAGAGATGTCCAAGCCTTCCCATTGAATGTGGTTTTCACTTGTTCATTCAGCAAGCATTTATCAAGCCCTTATACCTGTTTTGGCAGGTACTAGGCTTCTTTAAACTATCAATAGGATCTTTATAGTTTTTGTTTCTTTTAGCGAACAGTGCTGAAAAAATCTAAATATACCGCTTGTGAGATGTCTGCTTGATGGCATGTCTTTCCAGGTTTGCTCAGAGTTAATGAATGAACTTTTCATTCAGACTTAGAACTAAGATTTGGAGAAATGAGGGAAGCCCAGGGATCCTATACTCTGTGCTGATAGCAAAAACATTAGAAGTTTTCCCAAAATATATCACAAATCTCATCTGTTCAAACTGGAGCACAGCCTAGTCATAGCTATGTTGTGAGGATACAGCAGGAAGGAAATACAGAGAAGGTAGAGTGGTAGACTTTTGCTCTTAGGCTACTTCTTTGATCATAAAGATTCAAACCTATCTATCAATCCACATGTGAGAGAGTGTATTAGAAGCTTAACGAAGTTTTGTACCTTTTTGGATTTACTGCTAAATTGTCAGGTCAGCAAATATGAAGCGTTTTTGTACTGTAGACTGTCCTAGGATATTCTTTGGGGGGAAAATGAGATGCCTTTTTAACTTATTTCTGAACATCCAGTATCTTAAAACTGTTCTGCACAATTTTGAGGCTATTTCAAAGGAGCCATGTTAAGCTAATCCTATTTTTAAAATTGGGAAGCTGTAAGAAAATCCCTTATGTGAGAAATGAGGATAATAGAATACTATGATTTATAGACAATTTATACAACTTTGAATCAAACATTTGCCATTTTAACAATTTCAGGGAGACGATTGCTTCACACCAGTCTGTAGCATAAAGCTCACATCATAAAACCATGCGTACAGTGCTTATACAGCCATGGGTTAAATGAGCAGAGCTTGAAGTATTATTTTTTTAAAAAATTGAAAGGTTGTGGCAGTAATAAAAAGGTTGGATGGTGATGCCTCTAATTGAACAGTAAGGCCTCTTTCCTATTAAGTCACTCTTTCATCTGTCTTTTTAATTATTTCATTATCATTTTGTACTGCAGTTCACAATGAAATGACCATTTGTGTTTAAGTGAAAGCTAATTATTAGGACTGAATTATTGTGCAGTTTATTGATCCCTATGGTGGATTAAGGGCTTTAAGTTCCCCTAGACAGAATAGTTAGCAAAATGACAAAAGGAAACATATAAGACCCTTGGGAAGAATCCCTACGCTCCGTAAGCAATTAATGCCTGCCAGGTAATGGAATTTAAGTTTATACTAAATGCAGCAGAGCTTTGACATTTCAACTGCCTTATAAACACATTAGTCTAATGAATTAAGACTTATGAATTGTGTTTAGACACAAGAAGGAAGAGAAAGCACTAAATTTTTTAGCCATGCATTGACTGAATGAAAAATAGATCATTTTCTCTCTGAATTTATTGAAAAAAAAAAGGTAATGTCTTCTTAGCATTTGTCTCTGCTCATTCCACTCTCTGTGGATGGATGCATGTTCACAATTTTCATTTCCTGAAGAAATCTGTTCTTAGTGTTGTGAAAAGTGTGCAGTGATAAACCGAGAAAGGAAAATGTGTGTATGTATGGAGTGTGTGTGTGTGTGTGTGTGTGTGTGTGTGTGTGTGTGAGTGCAGTAACGTTGAGTAAGAACTCACCCACCGCACTCATCTCATTAAAGTGCTGGGCAAATGAAGGGGGCTGCGTAACCCCCAGAAGGAGCTAACAGCTCAGCACACCGCCACTATTTACTAGGGCACATTCTTGAGGGGGTCTGGAGGAGATTTAGTTCAAGTCTTCTGCTATGGAGCTATTCTCTAAACTACTCTACCTCCAAAGTGGACTGAGAACACAGCACAAGTTGGGGATTTTACTAACGTTGCAAAGGACACTTTAATATCAATATAGCTTTTGGTGACAATTCTAGAAAACAATTACCAATTGTTTTCTAATCAAGGGGGTATTACCTAGTGCCAAGATTGATTCTTTTTTTTTAATTGTATTTATTTGAAAAGGAGAGTGAAGGAGGTGATGAAAAGCACACACACACAAAAGAAAAAGAGAGAAAAGAAAGAAATGGAAAATTAATCTTGCATACACTAGTTTACTTTTCATTTGTCACAACAGCTAAGTCTGGGCCATGAGCTAGGAAGGTCATTAGGATCTGCAAGTGTGTGGCAGAGGCCAGTGCTGGGACAATCACCTTCCCAGAGACCCTACCCCCTACCGGGGATCCTAATGGGAAGCAGAGAGGCTGTAACTCACCGACACTGATATGGGATGCTGTCATCACAGAACAGATGACTACAAGGACACATGCACAATGTACCTCCCTCCCGCTGCACACACCGGGAATCATATAAAGCACTAGCATGGACAGCTAACAGCTTACTGGACTTGGGGGAAAGGAGAGGAAGGGTTCTGATGCTAAAGCCAAATGGATCATGAAGTCTATGTAGTGACCACCATCTCGCCTTGTGTAGGAGGAAGCTTTCCATGTTGCTGGTGGCAGAGGAATCAGCAATAGAACAACAGGGAAAGGTTGGCAAAATCTTGGGAACAGAATGACGGGTTTACAATTCCAAAGCTGCATCACAGGGGGGATTTAATAAGCCTTAATGTTCATAATATGAATTTTAAATCCTTATTAAAACATCTTCAACTGTGTTTCCTAAAAGAGACACATGTACCTATTGTGCCACAATGTGAGCTCCAGTCGCAAGTTCCTAATATTTTTCTTCCCCATATTTGTTTAACACAAAATTCCTCTTACCAACTATGATCGTGTACATCAGATATTTAAGTTATGTGTAGTTAAAAGTTATTGCTTTTTAATGACTTGTCTATTTATTTGAAAGGGAGAGGGACACCTACACACATGTACACACATTTTCCGTATGTTGGTTCACTCTCTAATTGGCAGCAAGAGCAAGGGTTAGGCCAGGAGAAAGTCAGGATGAATCTCTGTGCATCCCACATGTGTGACAGACTCCCCAACACTTGGACCACCTTTGACTGTCTGCCCAAGTATACTCGCAGGTTGCTAGACCAGAACATGAACCCTATGATCTGAACTTGTACTCTGACAGGGGATGCTGGCCTCATAAGCTGCAGCTTACCCTGGAATGTCCCAACACAGACCCTGTAAAAGTCTGATATGTGCTTTACCTACACATATCAATGAAAGTCACCTCTTTACCATAAAAGTCCTGAGCAACATTTAAAAATCCAGCTTCTTTGTGTCTGAAAAATATGTCTGTCAATGACTAATCAATGAGTTACCCCTACCGCATAACCAGAGGCACAGTTTCAATGCTAAAGTACGTTTATGCAAAATACATTATAGGTGTTCCATTGCATAAGCTTGGATTAAATTGAAAGCATTCATATGCACAAGATAGAATCTATTTAGCAAATTGCAAGAACGTTTGCTTCCATTATACTTATGCACAATTTTATTGCTTGCATTTGACAGTTGCAAAGTAGCTAGTTTAATAAGCAAGCGCAAGTTTTTATAGCAGTTCATATGGACTTTTATGGTATTTAAACTAGATTAATCAGTGAAGTATGATAAAGTTGAGGGATTAAACAGTGTGCACTTAAATATAAAACATTAATGGGGAATTTTGCACGAGGCAATATTTGTTATTATGAAAATATAATAAAAGGATAATTGGTGGGGTTCTCTTTCTAGAAAAAAAGAGATGGGTTTACTCAGCAAAAGAAGTCAAATTAATGCCTAGGGAAATAGGGCACCCTTATTGTACGTAGACATGTGCCATTTACGTGATTGTCATTTGATTTGTAAAAGCTAAAATGGCACGTATGCCTTACATTTTGCCACTCTTCTGCCGAATTCAAAGTATGACCCCAGAGAAAAGAATTCCTAGCAGTCTCCCAAGTTTGTATTTACATGAGTGCATTCACTCCTGTAGACATATGTGCTCACACTGACTTATAATACGTTTGCACTCTTGGAGCACCTTGCCGTCTCTTTTTGAGGAATACATTTCCTCTCCTTTTAATGAGCAAAAGAAAAAAATATTTTTTTTTCAGAAATTTGATTAGAGAGAAAGGTTTTCGTTGGGGTCAGAAGTGAAAGTTTCAGAGAGCAATACCAATGCACTTGACAAAATTAATTGGGCCAATATTGTGATATCGTGGGCTAAGCAGTAGCCAGAGACACAAAGTCACATTTCAGAGCTGTTTTACTTCCAATCCAGCTCTCTGTTCATTCACCTGAAACAAGTGGAAGGGGCCCCCACTGCTTGGACCCCAGTTATGTACATGGGAGACCGGGATGTGTCTCAGCATCTGCCTGACCAGCCTGGGCTATTTTGTACATTTAGGGTGAACCACCAGATAGAACTCTCATGTCTCTCTCTGTCCCTCCCTTACTTTGTTACTTTTTCTTTCAAATACATTAAACATTGAAAAAAAAACCCCAATTTCAAGACTCATAGCCATGACAAGTGTATGATTCAAGTAATTATGTTTTATTAAGGTGTTAATGCTTCTATTACTTGAATACTTGAAAAATTAACCCAGAATTTGGCAGGTTAAAATAGCAAGTGTTTTTTTTATAGTACAGCTGCTATGAGTCAACCCAAGTTCCATTGGCTTCAAAAGTCTCTTGAGGTTTAACTCAAGCTGTGGGTATGGATCAGGCACTCATCTATAGCCTTTGGCTGGAACTTCCATGTGCAAATCCATGCATGTGGTGGTTAGTAGGGTGCAGTCTGCTGTTTAGTGGATGACTCACTCAGTCTCTTGACACCTGAGGTTTTTGTAAGTCAGCTTTGGGTACTGCAACCAGCTTCTC
The DNA here is from genome assembly GCF_030435755.1 of Ochotona princeps. NCBI lineage: Eukaryota > Metazoa > Chordata > Mammalia > Lagomorpha > Ochotonidae > Ochotona > Ochotona princeps. Next base: position 8,986,173 of record NC_080859.1, read on the forward strand.
TCAGAGAACAAAGCAATACAGGCTCTATAGGAAACCATACACCCAGAGCAGAAATTAACAAGGTGGAAATCATGGTAGGGTGTTGCACAAGCTGCCTTTCACCAGGCTTGTACATGTAAGGGAAAGAGCCAGCCCTTAAAGTGGAGTGTTTGGTTACAACAAGTGTACATGAACTGTGCCCAAGAGAGGGAGAGCTCAACCTGCTGAGTGTTTTTGGCACATATTTCAGTAGGAAGAATGGTGAACGAAGTTTGAGGTGAGAAGAAATATAGGAGAGGCTTCTAGAAAGAAAGCTTTTGTGGTGGAAGGAGAGATGCAAACATGGATGGAAGGATGGCAGTAGACTGCACGTTAACTTTTGTATCAGGACAGTTAAAGTGCCTCATTGGTAAACAGGTTATTTTCGTTACTAATGTAGAACTAAGTTGTCTTCTAATAATATACGATTAAATGGCTTTTCTTTCCTGTAATTTTAGTGCTTTATCTGTATTAAATATCAACAGGAAACATAGGATAATAGTTTTTTTAAAAGAATATGTATATGAGAAAATATATTTAGCTATTTTTAATATTACTAATTTACAAATGATTTTTAAGTGTAATGTATTTAAAATGAAATAAATATATGCTTTGATGATCAAATCACAACAAGCCAAGCATATATTATTCATTTGTAGGTCCATTCTTTTTTCAATCAGTATTTGTGATTTGTCTGCTCTTTACTAAAATTCTGTACCAGGAGTGGCCTGAAGGCTAAAATGGGGAATAAAATCAAGGATAGTTCATACTCTCTCTCTCTTTTTTTGTCTTTTACAGATTCATTTAATTTTTATTGGGAAGGCAGATATACAGAGATGAGGAGAGACATAGAGACAGATCTCCCATCCATTGATTCACTCCCCAAGATCTGCAACAGCCAGAGCTACGCCAATCCGAAGCCATTAGCCAGGAGCTTCTTCTGAGTCTCCCATGCAGGTGCAGGTCCCAGGGCTTTGGGCCGTCCTCCACTGCTTTCGCAGGCCAAAAGCAAGGAGCTGGATGGAAAGCAGGGCCACCAGGATTAGAACCAGCACCCATATGGGACCCCAGTGCGTGCAGAGTAAAGACTTTGCCACTAGGCTACCGTGGTGGGACCAGTCCATACTCTCTTAAAGATCATGAACTATCAGAAAAATGACTACAAATCAACATTTCACATTACATATACTTAGCTTTTCCTTAGTACACATTCATGCAATATGCAATTCTTGATTTCCTTTTGTTTTATATTTTACAGAGAGCTTCACTGCAGTTGAAACTACACATAGCATATAACTACATTATTAATATTTTTAAATTCAATTTTAAATTCAAATTTTAGTAAACTAGTTCTGCTAAAAAATTGCTTTCACTTTTTTAAACCGTTAAGTAATCTTGTTAACTTAATAGAATACCATAACTTTGCAGGATTATAACACATTATTCAATTACCTGCATGAATAAGTCCAGTTAAAAATACAGGTACCAACAATTTTTAAAAAGATTTTTGCTGCATCAATTTACTCATTCTTTACATTGAATCTAAACATATGCACATTTTCTAAAGAACACAGAAATTAATAAAATGATTATTACTCTTCTTATAATTGCTAATTAATTACCTACTAGCCCTAAAGAGATTACATTTCCCCCTAAAATAATGGAGAACACTATAAATAGACCATGTAAATTAGTAGCAGGACATTGATTGTTCAATTGTTAACAAAGATAACATTGAGGAAGTGAATAACAAAATGTAAGATTCATCAGAAGGAAATAACGTCTTCTTCAATATGCTTGTAGTTTGTGAAAATTATAGCTTGATAAAGATTTGCTTTGAGGGGTGTTCAAGAAAATACTACCGTTGACTGATGGAAAGCAGAATAAATATATTTGTATTGGGATCTGCCTAAAAAATCAGAATCCTATCGATATGAAAAATTAGGAAAAAGTTAAAAAATTTAAAGTGTTGAAAATATAGGTACATTACCTTAGACTAACATTATACTCAGAGATTTTAATAAGAAGTGCCCAGGAATATTTCAGTTGTTATGATAAACAAGCAAACCATTCAAAATTTGTCCTTTTTTTTTTTTTAACATTTATTGTACTAATTTGAAAGGCAGAATGATAGAGAGAGAAGGAGAGACTGAAGGGTCTTCTACTCTCTGTTTTATTCTTCAATAGACTCAAAAACCATGCATAGACCAGCAGCACGCCAATGGGAAACTCTAACCAGGGTGTGCCCGTGGTTTGCAGGGGCCTAAGTAGCTGGGACCCCCTCAGTGCTTTCCCAGGTACAGCAGCAGGGAGCCACGTCTGAAGCTGAGCTTCCAAACAGCACTCTGATTGAAGTCTTGGGCATTGCAGTTGGCAGCCCAATCCTGCTGCAGCACAACCCTGCTCTCCCTCCCCCATCCCCCACCTCTCACCATTTTGTTTGCATTGGTTCTTTTCATTCTTGGATTTCCTAAAAGAACAGCCACTCCAGGCAATCACTGTTGTTTGGTTAAGGCATTCATCCTCATAAAGAATGGTATTAGCTTTTCATCATGACAATGAAATACCTTAACCATGCCTTTTATATAAAAAAAAACAAGTATATTTAACAAGAACTTTGGTGGTTCAAGCACATGGGACTGGTGTTGGCTCAGTTCTGGGCAAACCTCATTGTGAAGGGTCATTGATCAAATCAGAGATGGAGCAAGTGATGACAAGAGCACAGTGAGTAGAAGGGTCAGTCTCCTTTTGAAACACCCCCATCAAAACCAAAAAACCAAATACAAAAGAACCAACGATGCACACGAGAAGTACCAAGGAATCACATTCAAATTACCCAGTGGCCCAAAGACAATGCCTAGGTCCCAGTTTTAAGATCCCACCATTTCCTAAACCACCACCCTGTAAGCCAAACTCTCAACACATGAAACTCTGAGGGAACAAAGCCCTATTCAACATAACAACATGGTTACTTCCTTGAGCGATTTATTAAATAAGCAACAATCACATAATTTAGAAACTGACAGTCTCTCTTCTGCTGGTTTATTTCCCCAATATCACAAATACCAGGGGCTGGACTGAAGCTAAGACCCAGGTGATCAGTGTGGGTGGCATGGACCCAACTACTTCAGCCATCACCTGCCTTTCAGGATACACATTAACAGGAAGCTGGAATTGCGAGTGGAGCCAGAAAATAAATATAGGTTGTCCAATAAGGAATGTGAAGACCCCAGAGCATCTTAACCATTGCACCAAAAGCTCATGTATTTTAGGGGGTAATTAGTTGCCTCTTCCAGAAAGGACCAATGAGTAAAACATAAAATGGTTTGCATTTTTAAAATAAATTACATGTTTGAGGAGTTTCTTTTATCACCTGAATTACATTTGTTCAAAATTTGTACCCTAGATTAAAATGATCAGAATATAGATGGAATGTGTGATGCTTCAAACTCACATGGAAAGCTTGAGCACATGTCAAAGCTTAAGCAAAGTGTTACGGCTAATATTTGTGAGGAGAAATCAAGTTGTATCAGACCTGAGCAGTTTACCTAATTAACCACTGTCAGCTGTATTGGATTCTTCAAAGGCCTGAATCAGTTCTGACCTATGAATTGAGATCTAGCAAAAATCATATAGAAAGGGATTTTGGCAACGTAGTGAGGTAGGAACGAAGTGTGTACGGTACAAAGGCAAGAGAAAAGCATGCATGATGCACATCAAGTTCACAATTCATCAAACGCTTGAAGAGAGAACGAAATCAGACATCTGGCATTCACTCGTGGTAAACTCCGCCTGGGAAGCTTACACATTGTTGTAAATAGAAATGAACGCCTTGACATGGGAAAATTCTGAAATGTCCATTATTGCAAACAGGATACATTTGGTAGGAGTTCAGAAGTACATATTTATTTTTAAAAGCCTGTACCTGAGGAATGCTGTTCATCATAATCCAGCTGTTTGATAACATTAATCCTAGTAGATACGTGTTGTTACATCATGACACTGGGAATACAGCTGGTTATCAGTGGTTGGCCCAGGTTCTGACACTTCTGCTGGGGAGGAAAGCATTTCCTAGCACAGGCACCTTACCTAATGCATAAAGCACACATCCGGGCAAGTGTTTCCCAACTTCTTCAATGTGAATCAGCATACTTCTGTGTTTTATATGTTTGAATACAAAAACAAAGTGCAGGGCCTGGTGGCGTGGCCTAGCGGCTAAAGTCCTCGCTTTGAACACACCCGGGATCACATATGGGCTCCACTTCCCATCCAGCTCCCTGCTTGTGGCCTGGGAAAGCAGTGGAGGACGGCCCCAAAGCCTTGGGTCCCTGCACCTGTGTGCGAGACCTGGAGGAGCTCCTGGCTTCAGATTGGTTCAGCTCCAGCTGTTGTGGCTCACTTGGAGAGTGAATCATGGGACGGAAGATCTTCCTCTCTGTCTCTCCTCCTCTCCGTTATCTGCCTTTCCAATAAAAAAAAAAAAAAACTTAAAAAAAAAAAGTCCAGTTCCTCACTAAGAGCTTTTCGTATATAGTGAGTCGAATTGTAGAAACAGAAAGCAGGGTAGTGAAAATGCATTTGAGATTGTTACGAGGTAGGATTTTTATGGAGAAATTTCAGTGCATGGCAAGTGTCTAAACAGGACATTTACTTGAAAGAGTAATGTAAGGTGTGGTGTTTGTCTTTTAACAATTAAATCGCCTGAGGGTAAGCACGCTAATAACTCAATCATATTGGGGAATGCTGCTATTTTCCCAGGTTGTTTCTACCAATTTTCTCTAACATTAGCCATGTATTTAAGTTAATATATATATATACACATATATGTGTGTGTGTGTTGCAGCCTCAGGCTTTATTCATAATTTTTAAGCTACAAATAGAGACACATGCACCTTAAAAAAAAAACAAAAACAGAAATAAGATGTAAAAAAAATGGGTAATTTATCTAGAGATAATCACTGCTAAACATAAAAGCAAGGATTCTGAGTTATTACTGTTTTATATATTCTTTTAGATAAAAAATGCCTGATTCAGGCTCTACTAGCTTACTATCTCCCATATATTAATAGGGAAAACATGCTTTCATTAAATACTTTTCTATGACATGCTTTTTAAATAACTTTTTTAAAAAAAGGTTTATTTATTTTTATTGCAAAGTCAGATATACAGAGAAAGGAGGAGAGACAGAGAGGAAGATCTTCCGTCTGGTGAATCATTCCCCAAGTGACCGCGAGGGCCTGCGTTGCCGATCTGGCGAGTTCAAGGCGAGCCCCTAGGCCACGTTTTTATAACTTATATGATAAACCACCAAGTGATGCATTACAATTTATTTTATCTACCCCTTCTTGAGGATTCTTTCATAAATTTTCTGTGATAAATCTGACACAGAACCATATCATGAATGGGAGATAAATCATGGTGTACACTAATAATAATTTCCTTGACAGAACTTCTTAAATGTCAATTTTCAGGTCAAATTCTAGATACACAATCAAACTTTAAAATTCTACTATAGTCCGTCATGATTGTTATACCACTACCCAAAATTTTATGAGGTATCTTAATCAATACTATCCAATTTCTAGATAATAGCTATTGTAAGGAGTTATTCGAATACCTCATCCTGGAGCAGGCGTCAGCTCATCTTCCTCACAGCTCACGAAACTCGCGCCAGTGCAGCCGTCCACCAATCAGACGGAAGCTGGCATCTCACCTGAGAATCCCACCCCCGTCTCCCAGCCTCTTCCCCAGCTCCGCTCACTCACCAATCATTCTTAGGCAATCACCTGTGACAGTCTCAGGCACCAATCCCCTGGCGCCTGCCCTCAATCCCGCCCAATCCCCGCCCCCTTACCTTGCAGGCTCACCTGAGGAGAAGGCCGAGGAGCAGCTCCTTCTCTTCTTCCGGCTTCCCCACCCACCTCTTCCTCCTCGCCTCAGCACCAGCCCGTGCTGCTCCTGCCCCGCTGGAATAAACCTCCTACCTCCTTGCGTCTGGTGTTTTCGGCTCAAGGTAAAGAACCAGGTTGCGGGAATTAGCTGCGCGTAATAATATCGTAATAACTAGAACTTTAACTTTTTTTAAAGATTTATTTATTTTTATTACAAAGTCAGATATACAGAGAAAGGAGGAGAGACAGAGAGGAAGTGAGCCGCAATGGCTGGTGCTGTGCTGATTCTAAGCCGGGAACCAGGAACTTCTTCCAGGTCTCCCACGCGGGTGCAGGGTCCCAAGGCTTTGGGCCGTCCTCGTCTGCTTTCCCAGGCCACAAGCAGGGAGCTGGATGGGAAGAGGAGCTTCCGGGATTAGAACCGGTGCCCATATGGGATCCCCGCGTGTTCAAGGTGGACTTTAGCCGTTAGGTCATTGCCGCCGGGCCCTAGAACTTTAACTTTTTAAAGTATTGCTGGTTTATTAGGAGTAAATAAATTGCTCAAATTGCCACCTCGTTTATTCATAGTACGCTTCAAAAATTTAAGCATGCAGTTATTAAACATACAGAATACTTAATTTGTGAATTACTGCTACTGAATTAAATAGATGGAAGGTATTTTGCCCAATGCTGTGTATGCATTAAATTCCATTGTTAGAAGTTACCATATACCTCTGCATCTAAATGATTGAAAATCTAACATCTTCTCTTTTTCTTAATGCCAGTTTAGCCTAGGATTTTAATAGCTGAGTTTCAGCTACCCATGAGCCCATCGCACGGTGCTGAGTAACCTGGTCATCCTTCAAACTGGGCAGTTACCTGTTGCTAATCAAATTATTTTCCACCTCATTTCCTTTCTTGTTGGTTTTTGAATACTTCCTACACATATCAGAGAATATTTTCTAAAATTAACTGATTCCGGGCCCATGTTTATTGATATGCTATTTTAGGCACACATCACCAATATCTTTATTTTCATTTACCTGTCATCATCATCATCTATTTATCTGTCTGATGTCTCGGCTTAAAGTCATTTTTGCTGGCCTCCCTGGAGGCGGTGAATGAGGGCTCAAGTGCTTGAGCTGCAGCCATCCACGGAGGGATGAATTCTGTGCTCTGGGTTCCCACGTGGTCTGGCTGTGTCTGCAGCCACTTGGCAATGGAGCAGCAGGCAGACGTCCACTCAGTTTCTATGGGTGTGTCTATCTCCCTCTCTCTGACACTCGACTTTTCAAATCGATGTCTTACTTTAAAAATTGTTTAACTGAATTGTAAGCAATCTTGGCTATTTGTGTCTTTGTCCTTTATATTCTGTGGATATTTATAAAGACTTATTTTCATTTATTTTCATAGCCAATATTTGAAGTTTTTAATTCTCTTCCCCACTTTTATTGTTGTGCTTTATTGCTGGGGTCCGTATGATGGGTGTGGAAGACAGGTGTGAAGAGAACTGTCCCATTGCAGGCAGGGCCGCAAGGAATTTTCCGCTGCATGACAGGGCCCGGCGGATGTCTCTACAACCACCGAATGCAGCTCCACCTCCCTTTGCATGGACACTGGACAACCCCACTGAGATTTTTATAATTTATTTAGGCATTGTCTGCCTCTGCGGAGTTAATGTTTAGTATCAATGTGAGTTTGGAAGTCGTTGTTGATACCGTTTTAGCTAAAGCCTTTCATTAGTGCTGTCTTGGCTGCCCCCATTGACCATATGCTGATCAAGGGTGTTCTGTCCCCAGATATAGTGGGAATCTATTCTTTCCCTCTTTCTTTGGTCTTTAAGTCCTTCCTTCTGTGATGCCTTTTCTCCCTTAACTGATTCAAGACTAAGTTGTAGAATGAGGATTGTAGTAGGAATGTGTAACTGATTAATATAACTTCCTGACCTCAGGGTTAGGAAGGCTGATATCCTGCCTCAAGGTGAAACAGTTGGTAGAACTATCCTTAGGAACGTCTGCTTGACTAGGTGTGAAGTCTAAGCCAGCCTTTGTGAAGGTTTCTGTATAAATGAAGTGGACAGCTTTATTGCATTGTCCACGATGATCATGGAATTGTAGTGGTTCATTTTGTTCCTCTTTATGCCTCATCCACGCATCCTTCTTGAGTTCCGAACTCAGCTGGAGCTGGACTCCGGCACTTTATTAAGGGAAGAATTATGAAGGTTCTTCAAAAAGTTTGTAAAAAAATATTTATATATATATTATATATATATATATATATATATATATATATATTACATATAAGCATTTCACGTCTTGGAATCTACTCTCAAGAAAAATCTCCGTAGACATTAAGTGATAAATGCACAATGTTTTCCCTGAAGCTTGTTTTTGGATATCAAATAAATACACATCAATAGGGACTTATTGAGTAAATGAAGTATGAAAGGGACTCGATGGTTGCAGGATCAACTTATTAGTATGGGTGGAATACTAGATGCATGTTATTCTCTATATCCTAAAAATAATTGTCCTCTTTGGCATGCAGATGCGCTACATCTCTGAAATGGTATGCAAGGGTTTTCAGGAAAGACAAATATGACACCGTGTTATTGATCAATCCCCGTGAGATGATTATGTGTTTACCTTTTTGTAGCCATCGATCTGGTTCTTGCGTTCACTGCTTTCATAATGACAAACTGGAGAACAGAAGTTTGCTAAAGCTGGCATTTGGGTTTTGTAAATTCAAAATGACAACTTGGAATACATTTATCATCTACCCTGATTTTCTCAATTTCACAGAAGTTCTAGTAATAGTCATGGATGTTAACATGAATATTCACACTACACTTTTTACCCTGGGCTTTTAATGATATCAATTGTAATAAAGCTTCATTTGGTTTGGCAGTTTCAACTGTTTCATAATAACTCATTTTAAAAATATTTGTTTATTTACTTCAAAGTCAGAGTTACACGAATAGAGGGACAGATACACAGAGAGCGACCTTTAAGCCCCAATTTGTTCACCAGTGTCCACAGCACCTGGAGCTGGGCCTTGCTGAAGCCAGGAGCTAGGAACTCCCCAAGCTGTGTCACATGAATAACTTTGACTCGAGTTTGTGAACCATCATCTGTTGGCTTTCCGGCTGCAGAATGCTGGATGGGAAGCCAAGGAGCTTGGACCAGAAGTGTGATTCTGGTTTGTGATGAGCTGGTTTGCAAGGAGCTGAAAGTATCTTTATAACCCCCTCCATTACAACACTCACGTGTTCTTATTTATTTCTTTTTGTTTCCCTCCTAGATGTTTTCTGTCTACATTTTCTTCTTCTAAAATGTATTTTTTAATTGTTATAACAAAGTACCCCAAATGTAGAGGCTTAAAACAGCCCACATGTATATCTGTACACCTTCATCTAATAGATGCAATTCTATAATTTTTGACAACAGAAGTTTAAAGTCAGCATGACTGGGCTGTAGCCATGGTGCGTGGGGAGGGCTCCTTCATTCCAGATGTTCCATGGGAGTTATCTGGTCACGGCCTGTCCCAGCTTCAGGTGGTTACTGACGTGCCTTGGCGTGTGGTCCCATCACTCCAACCCTGCTTCCCCAGTCACGTTGCCTCTCTGCGTCTATAAGAGCGCTCCAATTTCTCTTCTCTGAGGATGCTTATTGTTCCAAAATAATCCAAGTTAATAGCTGCATTCAGAAATCATTAATTTAATCATGTCTGTAAAGTCCTTTTTTTTTGGTGATAATAAGACAGCATTCACAGACTTGGGAATTAAGATATGAACATTTTTGGAGGAGCTGTTATTTATTTAGACTTCTACATCTTTTTCACTGATGTGCCTTTTTATATGAAATCAAGTACTTTCCCTTTGTTTATGGTTTTTATTTTCGAGATTTAGAACGACTCTGTTCACATCCTTTCATACTGTGATGTTTGTATTTGTTCTGGAGAGTGAGTGATTCCTCGTTTTAGATTGGGTTTCTGTTCTTCATCTTGCCACACATTTTCTTTGTTTTCAATAATCCCCTCTGCTTTGCATTCTGGTAAATGTCTCACATGTTGTAACTCTAACTTGATCGTTTATTATCAAATCCAATTGGTGATATTTCCAAAGTGGGCTTTATCGTGCCACTCTTCTGCTGGCAGCCTGCTATCTTCACTCCGTGTTCCTCCTTCAGGCTCCTTGCTTCTGCTTGCTATAACTCATTTCCTCCTGTGTTATTTTGAGGACAAGCCGCTACTAAAAAAAAACAAAGTCTATCAATTTTCCCTTGTGAGGTAATTTCTGAAGTTATTTTCTCCCGTGGCCATCAGGTATTATTGTCTGTTCCATATACTGGTGCAGTAATTCATAGATATATTTTTATTTGCTTTGAATGGGGAGAGTGTTTGTCCTCAGGGTGGATGCTAAGGCTCACCGCTCCAGTTACCATTTATTGGAATGGGACATGGTAGGTGATCCTCTTAAATGTCAGCCTGAAGCACCAGCCTAAACTTGATTTGCAATTCGTAGAGTAGTTCTGTAAACTAAAGTTGAATCATCTGCTGGTTCCATGCTAGGCTCTTCCTGTTCCAATATTCCTTTCTTCTTGGGATTCTTGTTTGGAAAGAAGAAGGCATATCCTATTTAATTCCCTTTTTCCCCAGTGCCTCTCACCTCCACACTTGTGAGGATAACATTTGGATCAGCAGAGCTCTGCCGAGGTGTAGGAGGGAGGGGAGGAGTGCTTGTTACGGAAAGGCCTGCTCACTGTACTCTGAAGGATGCTCGCCTGTCGTATTTGATTTGGGGATTTATTCTGATTCAGAATGTGGGTTGTTTTATATGTGGTACAGAAGTGTGTATGACTTACCCAGCCGAAGTCTTACCCAGATGAGGGTCCATAGCGTTTTCCTTGGTTCACTCTAGGCTTTTGCGGAACCTCCATGCGTGCCTCAGTGAGTAGAAATAATATTACAAATATTTCAACTATCACCATTTTAACTCTATTCTCTTAAGATATTTTATAAAACATTATAACATCCTTTTTTGCTGTAGTTAATCATGTTCTAAGATATTCCGTTCTTTTAAATATACATGTATTAACTCTTCTGCAAGGGTCTAGTTGGTAAAAGCAGACAGATGTGTCCCCCTTATCTGTTCTCCTCCTCCCTTCTGCTGATCCTCTTACTTTCTTTTGTGCTGCTTTCCTTCTTGCCTTCTGTTTTTCTCTGTTTGCCATATTTGTTACACAAAAACTTCAGTCAAACATACTTTCAAAATAGTAGGAAAACTTTGCCCGTTTTGTTTTACCCAAGCCAAGATCTCGCTCAGTCTCAAGTAATCAGAATTCTGAGTCCAGACTGAGATGCACTTTTTGTTTAATTGGGGAGAGTAGAATATGTGAATATATTTTCACCTAAGTGCTATAATTCGGTAAATCATTATTTACGGCTGTTTTACAAATAATAAATATGACATCCATAGCATTTCATACTTTATGTACGTGAACTTCCGCTGATTACCAAAATTGTGCTGTGTTTTTCTTTCTGGGTCTGACTTATTTCACTTATTCATGGTCTTCAGTCAGCTATATTTTGTTGCAAATGTCAGGATTTCATTTGTTTTTATGGTTGAGTCATATAACTGTTATGTATCAAACCATGCTTTTCTTTAGTCATGAGTCAGCACTTAAAAGTCATTCCATATCTTTCCTATTGTGAACTGGGCTGTTATAGAGATGGGAATGCGGGAGCCTTTTCATGTGCTGATTTCACTTGCTTCAGATGTATTCCTGGGATTGGGTAACAGTATCTTATGGTAGATTCATTTTTAGCTTTTCGGAGGGATCTCCTTACTGGCTTACCTAAGGGTTGTACTTCTTTGTATTTCTTTTTAAATGCACACTGCAGGATACCTGCACTGTAGTGTAGTGGGCTCAGCCTCCACTTGTGCTGCTAGAATTCCTTAGCAACGTGTTGCTTCACATCCCGGCTGTCCTGCTTCTGAGCCAGGTGTCTGTTAGTGTGCCTTGGCAGGCAGCAGACAGTCCTCCAAATACCGGGCCACCTGCTACCCCGAGGGGCTCTGGATGGAGTTTGTTTCCTGACTTTGGACTATTCCAGGGCCAGGTGTTGCAACCCTTTTAAGAAGGAAACTCTTTCTCTCCCTTTCATCTTGAAATTCAAATAAGTAAATCTTTAAAAAAATATACACTATAAAAATATTAAAACATATAGCCCTCACAACCATCCGTATGTAGTTCAATATAACTAAATTAGAATATAATAATAATAGGAATAAATAAAAATAAATTTCAATAAGAGGGTATGTTTTTAGTGAGAGTAGAATTCCTTCGATAATAAAATATCAAAGATTTCAAATCAAGAACATGGATAACAGGGGCATATTACAGTTACAACAAGCTCGAGAGCTAGATCTTTTTTACTTCATTTGATGGATCAGAATGTGAGCATGAAAAAGAGTAGAATAAGTTGCCCCAAGTCACAGAATTATATGTGGCAACAGGCAGGAATCAAAACTATGTCTGTTGACTCACAAATCTTTGCACCATAGGAGTAAGAATAAGCAGCCATATGTTACAAGATCAAAAATGTTAGAACTATGCTTTTTAAATTAACACACTTTATTTTTTAGAGCAGTTTTAGGTTCACATAAAAATTAAGCAGAAAGTACAGGGTTCCCACGTACCCTCTGTCCCCACACCTGCACCATTGACTTTGAGCCACCTTCGTCCACTTGCTGAGCTGAGCTGAGCCTGCACAAACACAGCGGAATCACACGAAGGCCATCTTTGACAAGAAAGCCACTCTCAGAACTGTACAATTTTAAAGATTTGTTTATTTGAAAGATAAGGAGGAAGAGGCAGAGTGAAGCATCCTTTAACTGTTGGTTCATTTCCCAAAGGATTCTAGCAACCAGGGCTGGGTGAGGCCAAAGCAGGAGCTTGTAACTGTCGCTGCGTCTTTCCCTAGGTGCCAGGGGTCTACATACATGCTTGGGACAAGTTTTGCCTTCGGCCGAATATTAGTTGGAAGGTGGATCTGAAATAGAGAATCAGGGATAAAGCTGGCACTGTGTTCGGAATGTCAGAATTTGCAAGTCTTTTGTTCCCTGGCACTACAAAACCTACCCACATTTAAAAAAATATGTGAATTATTTAGCATGATACAGTTTTTCTCCTCCTTTTTTTTTTTTTCTTCCCTACCCATTCCCTTCTGGTAATACTCCCTAAATGATTACAGTGGTACAGTGCTGTAGTAACATTTACAAGATTAACTTTCTAGTATTTAATGTGCTCGGTTATAGGTAGTAGACTAGCTTCGTGATTGTGCTGTGTGGGCATTTTTGCATGTTTCAAAGTGGGAGATGTACAGTGTAATGCGATTTTACTTCTGAGTCCTCTGTGGGTCACCTACCTAGCGCTCTGCCGTGCTAGCTGCTCGTCTTCCCACTTACACGTTGCTTTACTTTTAACCTAGCATCCTGTGTTTGTCATCTTATGGCATTCAGCTTTTCTAGGTTGGTTGCATTCACTTGGTTATTGTGCTTTTGTTCCTTTCGGTTAGTTTTGTTTTTCACGGCTGGATGGCGCAGTTATCTTTAGAGACGGGTAATTTTCCAATGGCTGACGTGTCACGGTTTCTTTATCCACTTAATGAAGGCCAGCTTGGCTGTTTCAAAGTTTTGGCAATCATGATAAAGCTGTTGGAAACATCAGTGTACAGGTTTCCTATAAGCATGATTTTCAGTCCATTTACATATACACCAAGGGATGTAATTTTTGGGTCATGCGACAAGAATGGGGTTGGCTTTGTAACACAATGCCCAGGTGGTTTTGAGATTAGTGATACAACGCTGTGTTTCTGACATTAGTGTAACCATGCTGTATCTTTGTCAGTGTTTGGGATGATGGCTACCGTGTTAGGGGTGCAGAGTTATCACTCTTCCAGGTCTCCCATGCGGCTGCAGGGTCCCAAGGCGTTGGGCCATCCTCCACGGATTTCCCAGGCTGCAAGCAGGGAGCTGGATGGGAAGCAGGGCCCCCGGGATTAGAACTGGCGCCCATATGGGATGCTGGTGTGTTCAAGGCAAGGACTTTAACTACTACGTTATCTCGCTGGGCCCTCCCCTTAACTTTTGAAAAGTATCTTCACAGAATACAGAATTCTAGGGTGGTATTTTCTTTCTTTAAAATAAATTGACATAATTTGTTCTATCTTTCTTGCATGCTTCTGAGAAGTCAGATACAATTCTTCTCTTTGTTCCTGAGTAGACGAGGTGTCCTCCACCCCTTCTAATGCCTTTCTTGATGTTTTATTTATTTTAGGTTTTCTGAACTTTTATTGTGTGTTGCATAGCTTTTTTTGGCATTTATTCTGCTTTAGGGTGTGTGATTTGGTGTAATAGATCTGTGATTTGGTGTCCTAAAAAAATTATATTGCTTCTATTCTTTTGTTTTAAATCCTTCCACTTTCATCTCATGTATACTAACCCTGTTTTTGTTATTGTTCAACAATTTTTGGTTAATCTATTCTGCATTTATTGAACTTTTACTTTCATTCTTTCATTTAAGAAAATCTTTTGGTATATCTTCAAGCTAAGATTATTTTCTCAGCCATGCAAATCTCCCACGGTGACTTTGATACATAACATTTCAGAATTTTGGTTTCCTCTGTTTACATGAACCGTCTGTTTTTACATGTTGTCTAGTTTGCCCATTACAACTTTTACTATATTATGGTTTTTTTTTGTTTTTTTTTTTTTTTTTTTACAATTATGGCAATGCCAACATCTCTACCATAAATGACTTTGGATCTGACACTTTCTTGGTCCCTGAAGACTTTTTGTTTGTTCGTTTTTGTTTTGCCTTTTAACATGCTTTGTCATATTTTACTGACCTCTGAACAATGCGTACAGAGGAGAAAGCACTATGGTAAACAGTCTTTACTCTTCCTTTTGTGGTACTGTGTGTGTGTCGTGGATGAATTCATGTATGATTGGCTCTCAGTTTGTTGGTGAGTCTGGTCCCCAGGACTGGTGAATTGCCAGTTTTCAGTTTTCCGCGCCCTGTAGTAAGCTGTGGTAGCTAGAAGCTACATTAGATCTGTCCCCCAAACTTTAGGGTTAGAACCAGGAGACGTTGGTAATTCCTCTCCCATTGTTATTTTAGGCCTTTGATAAAACCACACCAGGCTTGTATCTGGTTACATAGACACTGAGGACAGCCTTTAAAAGAATGAAAATTTTGCCATTTGCAACCAAACAGTGCCAATTTGACACCATTATGCTCAGTGGAATGAGCCAATCCCAAAGGGATAAATATCATATGTTCTCTCTAATAGAAGAAGATTTCCGTCGAGAATACAAAACAAAACCTAAAGCAAGTAGGCATGGACATGTAAGGTCACAAAGAGTGGAATGAAGATGAGCATGCCAGGAGTCAAAGTAAATCAATGGAATGTATCTCTACAACTAGTGAAAGTAGATCCCAATTAAACTTTTAAATACACCTCGGCAATAGAATAGTAGACTTTCCTAAACTTTGTCAAACGCTGCTCTTCATTTAGAATATTATTTCGCTGACAAGTGGTAACACCTCATTTTACCTTATTATGCCACTTTTCTCATGTCTGTGTTCTTCCAGTTCTGATTTCATTGACCCATTTGAAAAAAGAAATGTTCCAGTTGCATTCATTTGGGGAGCACTTTCACATTTCTCCTACATAGTGAGGTGTTTCGAGGAAATTCTCAGTGATTCTGATTTATATCTGATTGGATCAAACTAATGCCATCAAATTCAAAGTTCAAACTGACAGACGCTCTCCTGTTTTCATCTGCATCTGAATTTTACTGCAAAGATGAATTTATTTGCAAATTGAACAAAAGTTTAACTTCTGCTCTAAGGTTAGAATTATGCTACTTTACCAAGGGTAATCCTCTTTGTTGTTCAGGGTCCTGTAATTTTAATGTGCCTCTTGGCATCAGTAATAAGATAGTTTGGGGCTCCATGTTAATATTCATCTGTCAGAAATACAGGCAGCTAAAGCTGATTTATGTTCAGGAGTGAAGCTGTATTTCCCTTATTTTCTCTAACACATTTTAACTCCAATAATTAAGTCACAGTGGGAGACAAACTCTTTAGTCTTACATTTCTAAGCTTTATTTACATTTATTGCTCAGGAAATGAAAGTTCTGTTAAACAGAAAAGATATTTCTCCAAGTAAAAATACTTGATAAAATTTAACTATATTCATATATAGGTATAAACAGATATTTATAAACATATATACATTTAATATCAATAAAATAAGTATTATAAATACATATTCATATAAAATATAGAAACATAATAATCCAAATATACAAAATTATGTTTGTAGATATAGCAATAGTTACATATTTATATATGCGTTTATATATATATATATATATACGCATGTCTGTTTCTTCTCTTAATGATTAGTACATTACAAACAAAGATTCCTATTGATAAGTAGTGCTTAGGTCCAGCTGGTATTTATGGATAAAATTTTGACTTTTTTCATCTGTTTTTGTAAATGTTGATCTTGCTTATTTGAAAGGCAGCGTTACAGAGAGCGAGCGTAGAGACAGAGACATCATACTCTGATTCATCACACACTGATTCACTCAGCAGAAAGCTTTCCAGTTGGGGTCTGGGCAGGCTGAATCAGGAGCCAGGAGCTTCATCCAGTTCCCTGACTTTTGCACAGGGTCCTAAGCATTTGGGTCATTTTTCTGCTGTTCTCCCAGGCATCTTAGCACAGAGCTGGATCAGAAGTAGGACAGACAGGACTGGAACCAGTTCCCACACAGGATGCAGGCATTACAGACACGAGTTGCACCTGCTACTCTGAAACACCCCTCAAGGTTTTCTTGTTGACAGAGTAGGTATTGTTCTGGCAAAGTTCTTTGGATGTTGACTATTTCGTAAGATAGTATAGAAACTACACTAATGGCAGATACAGCTTACTGCAATCATAGAATGGAAGTGTTTTCATAGAGAAGCTGAAACAAAGGAGTAAAACAGATTCTTCACAGAAAAGAAGCAGACTTCCAATTATAATCATTAAAAAAACCCCACAACTTTCTTAAAGTTTCTTCTCTGTACTGTGTGGTTCTTGACGTAAGGTGACATTCAACAGAGCGATAGTGTGTGCAGCAGGTTGATTGTGTATTCCCTTGTTTAAAATATATTTTCATTATGTTTACTCAAATCTTTCATAATGATTTAAGCTTTCTACCAAAATTTAGTGCAAAAATATTTATTTTGGGATTGGCTAGTGGTGTTTGAAATCTCTGCTGGGAGACTCTAGGAGTTAAAGTAAAACAAATATATGTGATAAATTTGGTGATTGATATTGTTATGTGATAGGATAGGAATAAAATGATATAGAAATCAAAAAGGAAGCAGAAAAGCAAGAAGAAAGTCCTGTGTTCCAGAATCCAGAAATGTGTCATGTGGATATGGCAGGAG
Source organism: Ochotona princeps (assembly GCF_030435755.1). Taxonomy (NCBI): domain Eukaryota; kingdom Metazoa; phylum Chordata; class Mammalia; order Lagomorpha; family Ochotonidae; genus Ochotona; species Ochotona princeps. The sequence continues at coordinate 9,003,571 of NC_080859.1, forward strand.
ACAGGAAATTGGGAAGCAAGAATTATCTCACTAGGCACAGAAATGTTTGAATTAAACTTGTGGCTTTGTTAGTAAGGCATATTAGACAATATATTACATATACAAGTATCAGTAACTGTCATTTGGTGTTACCTAAGTATGCCTTAAAATGTTCTTGAAGTTTTGCCTGCTACAAGGCTTCTCTCTTCATTCCTGCTTCCCAGGGCTGGACATAGCTTTGTTCCAGTCTGACCTCTCCTTGAAATGAGTCACTTATCAGTCTGACTTCATTCATCCATCCTTGTGATTAATTTGCATTCAGTTACAGCTTCAGTTCTGCCAATCACTAAACAGACAAAAATGCAAACAATTTGATCTTGGTATTTCTTTAATTGCATCTCACCATAGCTAAGACTGGAATCCAGTTAGATGTCCACCAACTGATGCCTAGGTGAATAAATAATGAGACATATACACAAAGAAACACTACTCAGGTAGAGAAAAAAATGGAAATACTGTCATTTGCAACAAAACAGATGAAATTGGAAAATACTACATTTCACAAAATAACCCAATTCCCAAAAACAAGTGTTTTCCTGGATTTGTGATAACTAATGTATAGGGCACAAAAATCTGTATATGAGTGAGACTGAAATTTGAAATTTGATTATTGCTTATAACTCTTGCTAGCCCTGAGTAACAATGTTTTATTTTGACATAAGAATTGCTTGATTCTTTTTGTAGTTGAGGATTAAGCTTTTTGTTATGAAGTAGACTGAAAATGTGTCATTGTAAAAATTGAACCAAGGAAAGCCAGGCAGACGATGAGTGGGGGGTAGGGGCAGCAGGGGAGAGGTGGATGGAAAAATCGTCATGTTCTGAGCTTGAAATACATGCAATTTGCCCATTTTGTAGAAATAAGTAAAATGTGATATGAAATGAGCATGAAAAAGAAAAAAATCACACCAAAGTGTCTATTGGCAAATGTTTATATAGATTGATCCTAGCACAAACTCACATGAATACACGAATGATAAATGAATAAATGAAATTTCTTCATATCATGTTAATGTCAAGTGGGTATATTCAATATTTTTTCAGTCTAGTCATGCTGCGTCACAATAGAACATTCAAATGTTTTATGTGATTGATAATTTGCATGTATTTAGATATCTTCTGTGTAAACAAAGTACGATTTTCCTTACCTGAAGAAAAATGACACAAAATTCTATGATAAATTCCTTTAAAAATCACTTAGGATCCTTTTACAGGACTTCAGATTTGGACCTAAACCTTATTAATTTTTCATAGTTTGTCTGTGGCTGTAATAAGACTTGTCTTAGCTGTCTTTTTGTGTCTGTCTTGCTTTGGGAGTTTTGCAAAATCATGACAGGCCTCTGGCCAGGTGTGAAAGGTTGGCTGTGTCCGCTCTCACACACCCTTGTTTTTCACTCGTCCAAGGTACATGCTAAAGCAACTTAGCACAACCAGCCCAAACCACACCTTGGCAGGGTTTGTTTTGCTGTGAGCCTCATTTGACCTGAAATTTAATCATGTTACCATGCAAGTCTGTAATGTGGATTAATAGTTTTATCGTACTCCCCTGATTAGTTTCTGTTTGTTCCAATTTCTTTGTAGCTCCCTCCTGACCTCAAGGTGAAAAAACACAGAAGATGTATTCCTTCAATTTAGTGCCAGTTTGAGGTGTTTCTCCCGCATCATCAGATCAATGAAAAGTAAATAGCCTACGGTTCTTGTTTCACAGTGCCGTATTGATCTTTCTTCAGCTTTGGCTTCCTTTTCCTCCATGCGTCTTGTGTCTTTCAACCCCTGGGACTCGAGTGATTGCCATAGATTGGACAAGCTAACAAGCGCATGATAAGAAACCGGTGTTTCGTGGCATGCTCCCAAACACGTCTTGGTATATAAAGCCTGCCTCTGCATGGAAAGAGAGGTGCCATTTTGTGTGCATGGCACAAGCCACTAAGAGAAAGAACAAGAAGGAATGAAACAGGAAGAGATGTTATTAGCCAACTCAGATCTTTGCATATAGTGGTAAATTAGGTGAAACTTCTTGTAAGAATAAAAGATAAGCAACTTGGGAAGAAGAAAATGCCACATGCTTTTAGCCTTGGCAAACACTGGATTTGGCAGCTTCTGGGTAAGTCTACTGTCTTTTACTGTCTACGCTTTGTTAACAATTTGCTACCATATATTGTCTTCTTTGGTGTTTGCTCTTTCCTGAAGGCTAATTGTTCATCCTACAGTCTGATAGATAGCTGTAATTTCCACTTCTCTAACTAGCACATAGCCCGTGTGCCAAAGCTCCATCTCTTAGTTAACAAGGAGCTCAAGGAGAATTTGACTTATTTGTGACTTTTCTTTTAGGTGACAAAATTTTTATAAATGTAAAATTGTGAACTGATCTGTTTTGCAAATGTCAAGGGAACAGAGGAAGCGAGATAACTGTAATGCTTACAAATACTGTGTTTTCCTTCTGTGGGGCTTCAGCATGTGCATTGCAGAAATGGAAAAAAAAAGTCAAAGTTTTATTTTTGGGTCCTTCATCATCCACAGATTTGTTTTTAGCATTGGAAAGAGGATCATTGAAGAACTGATATGCTGTTCCCTGCCATTGTCTCCCTGTAGAGGATATGTTAGATATGTTAGGCTGGGTAACTCACAAGTTTTCCGACTCCAGTTTAGAATATCAAGATCCTGTTTCCTGGCGTTGTAGACCTCTTGGTCGTGTATGTCAGTGTCTTCCAGCTCTGTAAACTAATGCATATATAAGTAAGTTTTCCTTTATTGATTTTTCTTATGCTTTTCTTCTTAGTTCAAGTATTTGCAATCATGTTCTCACTGTGGACTTCTTGAATCAAAAGGGATCATATGAGAGCAGAAATAACAAAGCTTATCTTTCCCTGATTAATAATAAATGGGTGTATGTGTTAGGAAGTTTGCTAAGTACTAAGCTTAAAGGGACATATCTGGCACACTCAGATGTCTGGTTCTGATACGCGCATCACCGTGTGTTGCTCCGTGTGCTTCATCCTGACCCAAGTGGCACCACTGCAGTGCAGCTCATCAGCACATTGTCATCAACATGGCACTCATGGCTTGAGCCTCTGTCTTCTGAGTGTGTACATGGAGTGAATTAGGCATCACATTGGAGCATTCATGTCTTTGTCTGGCTTTATGATGTTTTATGCTTCTTGGAGTTAGGTGATTATTCTAACCCGAGCTATTAAGTAATCCTCAGGGTAACCCTGGTGCTGATTTGAAAGCTATTAATTTCCTATTACAGTGTGCTAAAGATGTTCTATAGTGTGGCACTCACCTGCTTTATTGAGTCAATGACCAGTTGCAGAGTTGCTCTATGGTGGTTGGGGCTTAACTCAACCCTCTGGGATCTCATTTATTATTTGCAGATATTGATTTTGGAAAAAAAAGAAGCTAAGATGTGTGAATGTAATACTGACTTAGACCTGGCTCAGAGCTCTTAACTCCTAATGGTCTGCATTGAGTATGTGTTAAAAGGTAAAACTGGTACACATTTGGTGACTTTTAGCAAAAATACGTTCTACTGTGTTCACAACATTGAGTCCTTAAATACCATTGCTGGGTGTTCTTAGAATGTAAATGTAGCTTTATCATATTTATGATTTTCTGATGTCTAATCAAATCAAATATGTGAAGAATATTTACTTGTGTCATAAAAAATGCACTAAAAACATCCGAGCATGTCTGAGTTTTATCTCTTCTGTGTGTGGATTTTCAACAATAATTGATTGACAATTAATTAATTAATCAGTTAAACTTTCCTAATGAAAAATAGTCTGCAGTCAGTTTCCTCAAGCAACTACACCGACTGGAGAGACACAAGAGCATCAGTAGTTGAGGGGAAGGTCTTCACCCGAAAGAATCAAAAGTTCAGGATGAAGCCGGGGTTTCCGGGGTATTCTAGGTCGAGTGATTTCTTGACTGAAGAGACCACAAGAGCTTAATATGTTGTTGCTGCTCCCTGAAGGCTGACAAGTTACAAGGCCACATGTTTGTAGGCTACACAACACTCACCTCTCCATGACATCATGTGTGTGGCTAAAGCATCACTGGAAATAATTAGCAAGGTGTGTTCTTCCACTTATTAAAGGTAAACGCCAATTCTGAAATGAAATTTCACTTAACGTTATTCACCGCTGTTTTATAATAAATGTAAACAAACATGATCTAGTTTTCAAAAATTTTAAGTCAATTAAATGAAAAAAAAAAAAAAAGAAAGAAAGGAGATTGGATTGCCGAAAAGCTGTTCCTGGTTACAAATTGCGGTACAACAGTGAGCTACCCAGTGAAAACACTTGTGTAATGATTGCTTGTGACACTGACGCTGGAAATTCTGAATCATGTAAAGAACACGTGACGTTAGTATCCTTCCCTCTTTAGTAACACATTTCACTTAGACTTCACCGGAACGAATGGCAGCTTTCTATTTGCAGTTGCTACAGAGGAACCCTGTACTCTTTGTATTTATGTATGGGTCTTTATGAATTCCATTAAGCAGAACTATATCTTGTTAAGTGTTTTAAATGCTAGATATAATTTAAAAAGCAAGATTAATGATAAGAATTCAATATGGATTGTAAAGAGGAATAGAATACCTGGCTACCTTTTCAAGAAGCTCAAACATAATAGGAGTCAAATAAAAAAAAACACCCATTTAAGAGCATAATTTGTTTTGTTAGAGAAGCAATACAATATCTTGGGAGGGTACATTAAATAATGTATTATACAGAGAGTACATTAAATAATAAAATGGAAAACTGCTTATCAGTTTCAATGTTTACAATATTTGCTTTTTCATTTATGATATGGGCGACATCTGGCAGAATTTTTCACTGAACATGGCCATGTCACCAATATTCATTTATTAACCATCAGCTGACAGTGTCTAAGAAATAGAAAATATACATTTACACACCTGGAAGCTAACAGGTTAGAGCAGAAAACAAAGCCTAAGTCCACACATAAACTTTTAGATCCACTGTAGACTTTTTGGTGTCATGTAAAAAGGGGCATAGAATTTTTAGTATTTGTATGCATGCGTGTGAGTGTGTGTGTTTAGTAGTCAAATAATAAATGGGTATTCAGTTGAATTTTAAATAATAAGAATAATTCATATGATAGTTTTTGTTTATTTATTCCATTTCTTTATATATCTTATGCCATATGTTATACATAAGACCTGGAAGTTTATGCTAGGCAGGTATATGCCAGGCAAAGTCGGCACTAGGATCAAGCAGAGACACTAACATATAATATTCCGTTTGGTTTAAATCGCCATGTAAGAGGGATCTTCAAAAAGTTCATGGAAAATTCACTTTGTATTTCTATTCCATTTTTGATGAATAAGTGCCTTTGTACTTAGAAGTGAAAAGAGGTACCACTATAGAAACATAATTATGACAGGCATAGCTGGTAGAATGGGCAGAGTGGAGAGCTATCAGGATGGATACTGGCAGGTATCTGTAGGGGAATGGAGGAGTTTTTTGTTTTTGTTTTTGTTTTAATTACGTTGTATTATGTGACACAGTTTCATAGGCTCTGGGATTCCCCTATCCCTCCCCGTGCCCTCCCCACAAAATGGAGGAGTTTTAAGACAGATTTTCACATCAGTCTTAAGACTTCAAAGCTCCACATTCAATATTCCAGTCTTATATGATCATGAAATCACGTACTTAACAACCTATTTATGATATGACACAAGGGATGTTTTCCAAATATGCCTAATGCTTTCCTAAAAGTAAATACTTTTGTGATTGGCGTTTTTCCTTAATTTTCAAATGTAGTGAATATTTATTTGAAGTAAGATTTCCAATGAATGCTTTTATCCTGTTTGTTTGTCAACAAAGAGTGACAGCAATTAGCTGATGGTAACAAGTCAAATTATTCATAGTTTTACATGATTAAAAACAAGATAGGAATTCAGAAAAAGTTCTGATGCCCTCCCCCCTTTTAATTAAAATAAGGGCAAAATCATCAAATGAGGTTATCAAGATTTTCTCTTTTTTCTCCATTTTTAAGAGTTTTTATTGCCATTCTTGCTGTTACTTGACATTATAAGCCAACATATACAGGAGCAAATGTTCTAGACATCCTATTGCCCTCATTAATTTAGAAGATACACTTTCCGGCACAACGCTTTGTTCGAAAGAACATCAACTCTGAATGTGATATGTCCCTTCTTAGTGACCTGTGGTACAGCCTCATGCATTCATCCATGATATGAAAAGCATTGGCAGGGGGATTTGAGGAAGCCTGTCCTGCAAAAAGTATGGCATTCCTCATGAGCGGCAGTCGAGCAAAAGGTCTCCGTTAGGTTCATAAGGGGAGGCAATTGGTACACAGCTTCTGCATCACTGTCCATGCATGCAAGAGAACGATTTTATTTCTAAACTTTAGAGTTCAGTGATGATTGACCCCCCTTGCCAGAAAAGATGCTGATGCTCAAGATGACTCTTACTCTTTTGGTGTAATTTCACCTACTCGTATTTCCAGGCACCATAGTATTAGTCATCACAGAAATATATTTGACCTGGGCTTTTAGCCCCTTCTGACTTCACTTGATTTTTTTTTTTTTGCTCAGAGTTGATATTTTATAAGAAAATGATTCAAATGCACTCTGTGATAACCACGTAATTCCTGCACCTTGACTTGCAGCTATGTCAGTTTATATAGTCTTCTCGTCGTGCTATCAAGAAACCAAGGCAGCTTGAGGAATGAGCTGTAATAAATCCATGGCTGGCACCGGGCCTTCAGTGCTACTTCACCTTGCTTTTATTAGTTCTCAAGGCTCTCACCTAGTCCCCGATGACTGTGTCAAATAGCTGCTCTGCTGACCAATTTATGACCCAGTCACTCCACGTTCTGTGGCCGAGGTCTAGTGCCAGCTTCCGTGGGACTCGCCCACCTTCGTGAGGAAGGCTTGAGCGCTGTGCTGGAGGGGAGGAGAGAAGGCTCGGAGAAGGAATAGGCACCTTGTTATCTTCATGAAGGCACCAGCGTTTTCCTCCCTTTCTGAGCTGAGGATCTTATGAGCTACATCCTGAATATGCAATTCTTTCATCGAGGCTTGGGGGCCTGTATCTCTGGAGAGATAAATCATACATTGGTATACATGGGAAAGTGTATTGTCTTAAGCTAGTGGGATGCTGGGAATGTATCTTTTACAGAAGAGTCAAGGAAGTCCTGAGAAATAGACTTTACTGTCTGGGAGATAATCTGTTTTTACAACAATGTACTAGATCAGAACATTTGACTTACTTTTATTTTATCAGTGTCATGATATTTTACACTTTTGCACTTCTATAGACTCTTTTTTTTCCACAAATGTCAGAGAAAGCATTCCATGATGCTAACCTTTAACCATAATCCTTATGCACTGATCATGAACTTCTTGGAGGTGATGTCTAGGTAAACAACTTCAGTGTACTTTTTGTACTATATAAGCATATTTTCTCTTTTCAAAAAAGATTTATTTATTTTTATTGGACAGTCAGATATACAGAGAGGAGGAGAGATGGAGAGGAAGATCTTCTGTCTGATTATTCACTCCCCAAGCAGCCTCAATGGCTGGAGCTACACTGATTCAAAGCCAGGAGCCCGGAGCCTCTTCCAGGTCTCCCACATGGGTACAGAGTCCCAAGGCTTTGTGCCATCCTTGACTGCTGTCTCGGGGTACAAGCAGGGAGCTGGATGGGAGGTGGGGCTTCTGGGATTAGAACCTGTGACCATATGGGATCCTGGTATATGCAAAGCAAGGACTTTAGACGCTAGGAGCATCTCAGTTTCTCACTCTCTAGGACAGGTGGCCCCTGTTCTGCTTTCAACACTTTTAGGTCAGGTTTATCTGGTCTTATTGTACAAATGGAACAATTTGTACAGTACGTACTGTTTTGCTAAAGAGATCCTCTCACTTACTTTTGTTTTTCTGGTCAAAACCTTTTGAAACCATTTAAGCATAACCCTTCAGTCATGCTGCACATCACAGAATCAAAAACAATACTTCTTTTCCTCAGGTATATTAACAGAGACTTTAAATAATAATCAAATTCCAGAGTGGTGTTATGTACCTGTAGTATCTTATCAATATTGTATTGTTTACCTCCTATATTTGTAAAGAGCAGTTCTATTGCCAGTCAAAACTACTATACAGACTACTCTGAACTATTTTATTGTGCGTATTTCCCACAGATAAGCATCATGTCACTGCTTGTTCACAATATATACATATATTCAGCTTTTGTTGATATAGCTAAAATATTTTGCAAATTGATTTTATCAGTTTATTCTCATAAGTGATGTATATACACATCTCAGTTGCTCTGATGTCTTCATCCATGTTTAGAAATATTCATATTTTATTGGACCCATTTGAGTTGGTAAGTGTTGGCATTGGTTTGTGTTAATAGTGTGCGATTATCTGATATTTAATGAAGAGGATCGCTCTCTCTTGTGTTGGTCTTATGAGTTTGAATATGTGAATAAGTCAACTTTTGTCATCATTCCAAAATACATTATATACTCAGTTCTGTTTAAAGATGCATTTGGAGCACAGCTTTAGAGGTTCAATTCCAAGATGAAATGGCTCCATTGGTTTGGCCTCTGCTGAGGGTAATGGATGGACCAGGGCAGGGAGAGAAAGGGGCACATTACCAAGTCGGGGAGCGAGGCGTGTTGCTAGGAACTAATGGGTTCAACCCTAGGCTTCTACCATATAGCATTCTCTGCTTGCTCCTCTTAAAAGGCATTCATCTTTTAACATTTTGGTTTACATGGGATGCTTTCATAATTTCTTATGCGTTACATGGAAAGAGTATGTGCTTGGTACAATCTGGCTGCTTTAGCTCAAGGAAAAATTCTTACTATTTTTCCCATGTCGTATAAAAATGCATGGTTTTATTGATGACTATTTTTTGTTACATAAGATACCATTCATTGTCTATTCATCTTCTTGTTATAGATTTGTGCTGTCTTCAGTTTGTAGAAATAGTGTTTTCAGTTGTTTGGGAATCTGTATGTTATCTGAATTAACTCTCCAATGGCACATACACTCTCTAACTTATAGCAATTAGTCAGATGTAACAACTGAGCACTTACGATGGGCATGATATGACTGAGACACTGAACTGTTAGCAGAAATTTTCGTTAAGTTTTACTTAAATTGCCATGTGTACCTTGTGGCTACAGAGATAGTACAATTCCAGACACCCATCTGTTTTCTGAGATGCATATTGTGAACTATTTTCTCTGGACCAGTGTCAGGCTGTGTGAATTTATTTTAACATTGTCTTGTCATGAAAAGAGCTTCTTGATAAATCCAAGCATTCATGTCTAATTTTGATCTTCCACTTACGAACGGCTACTGCATAGAGATAAAACTGAGTTTCTTAGTGACCCTTCATTATGAGATGCTGTTGAATTCACTTATTCATCTAATAGCTGCTTGGTTAGGCTTTACTCTTAAGGAGTCCTCCATTTTTTTTCTGTATATGTAATCATATGAATTAGAAATAGATTCAAATCATGTTAGGAAATGCTACAATTCAGATTTCATCAAGATCTCTAGAAAGCAAACAAAGTTGTCATTTATTGAAAGCATTAAAAGAAAAACTGTATTTCTTTGATTCTGTTACTTACAAGTGGCCTTGACTTCTTAAAATTTATTTGGAAGAATATCAAACCAGTTCATCAAATCCTTTGTGTGCCATCTAATAGCTATTTTGTGTCAGTTATTCAAGTCTGTCCCAGTAATAGGTCTCAGAGACACAGTACAGAAATATGCTGAGTCTGTACAGTTTCCATCTAAGCCCAAAAGGATGCTCCAAGTGACTGAAGACCCTTGACATCAGAAGATTATATGAGAACATAACAAAGAGCATTGTAGCTGGGGCATTTACACGAGATAGACTGGCACATTAAGTCTCTTGAGGCCCCGAGAAGCTAGAATATCAGCTAGGATTCTTTCTGGGTTAAGAATTTCTTTCATATAAAGAACATTATTAAAAGGATATAGAGTTAATAGGTAAGTTGATTTAAATAATTAAGGCTAATATGTGTGAATAATGAATGGCAAAATAGTGATTTAGACTTCTCGTTTCATATAACTCAAATTAATTCTATCTGCAAAGACTGATGTCTGTGAATCTTAAATTTAAGAGCTGATCATCTTTCCTTTTGATATTAAATTGATGTGTACATTCACCTACATTATAGCTATAGGACAGCTATGTGGTGCTATAATATCCAGTGTTAGGTTCCTGCTGATTTTCCAAGGAGTAAACAGCAACGAATCAGGTGTGTAGGTGTTGAAGTGACAGGAGCTATGTGTAGTCACCAGAGGACCATGTAGAACATAGTGTTCAATGCAGTACAGTATGCTGTGCTTCCCATATATTTTCTCTTTATGCATATCAGCGTGACTACCATCAGAGGGTAGGTAGGACTGGAAAGATTTAGTGCGGAGGAAGACAACATTTTGCAGAAAATATTATTGTGCACATGAAGAGAAGCCAAATAAGTGATTCTGGCAGTGGAATGACATAATTGAGTTTGATTTGTAGGGTTAATCTTTCTGCAATATACAATCAATAATGCTGAATGGGCCAGAGAAGATGAATCTAGTTTTAATATGGGGTTACTGAAGTAGACCCTTTGAACAAAAGCCAGGGCAAACTATAGATCTATATTTAGTCATTAGGAGAAAATCAAATAGAACACCTGACAGTTTTAAAACTTTAATATTTGCTTACAGCTACTTATAACTTCATTGGTTAAGCTAATGCATCTAATTCACTACAGACTCCTACGGGTGGTGTCAAACTTTAATATTAAAAGGTAGTAATGATTAAGGCCCCTAGAATGACTAACTTAATAGCATTACAGTGAGATTTTTTTAGAAGCAAAATGTTCGATATTTAGAAGCTAAAAATACTCAAATTTGAAATAGGTTCAATCATCGTTTGTTTTAGAATATTTAAATCAAACTCCAGTTCTCCAAACATTTTCTATGAAGACATTTCATGCTGAATAATTGTTAATAATTATTTTCATATATATTTTTTGACTTTTATTTTGTGCTTCACATACTAATTTTCTCGTGTAATGATTTAAAAATATGACAACAACTTATTCATTCGTTTTAGTGCAACATTTTACAAAGCTGACATCCTGGAGTGTACTCCTAATATTTTCACTACATGCTTTCATGGTTTTGAATGTTACATTGCTACTGTAGTATTAGGATTTTTAGGAAAAGATGATTGCTTAGGGTGTGTGACGATTATAGTTATAGGGAAGATATTGTTTTAGCTTTTAATTTTCAGGAATATTTGAGTTAGAGAAAGCAAATGCAGCAAACCATAATGCTATTATATATTCACAGAGCTCTGATTTGATTTTCTACCATTATGTGTTATCTAGCCAGCTCGTTCCTCAACTCAGGACGGGTTAAAAGCTTTCCTGTTGGATTTGGTAAAGGGAGAAGTGGAATGTGAACCCAGATGGCAAAATAACCTTTCACCGCTATGAGGAAGAAGTGGCAGTTCTCTTTAGTTTGGTCCAGCGCTCCTGGACCAAACTCCATGAAATATCAACACTGTATGATATGTGATAAGCTTGCTGGACTGCAGTTAACACATTGCTTCTAAGGAATTTGCTTTATCTACACAAAAATCACTGGTTTAGATGAAGAGATATGAGGTGAGATGATGCCTAAAGCTCATTGGTTGACCCTTGTCTGGTTTACTGCATAATCTGGGCTCTACTTTTCCATTGATGTCTTGTATGATTTGGATTTTGATTTTATCTGTGCCCCAAGCATATTAAACATCAATAAAACCATTATGGGTTCTCAGATACTTTTGTAACTAAGTCCTTTAGCATTTTTGGAAGCTGTTTATAGACTCAGATATTATTTATATTCACGTTTGGCACATGTTTCATGCAGGGATTTTTATAAAGCATGGTTACTATTTGAGCTGGAGAATAAGATCAGCTCATTCTACATGCACTGAACAACCTGACTGTAATTGGATTATGCTAATAGGGACTGAATTGATTGGTCAGCAACTATTAAAATCCAATCAGCTGATATGATAGACATTCACATTCACCCACAATTCCTTTGTCTTCTAATTCTCTGCCTCCTTTCAAGTTATATGTTGTGATATGGCTTGCTTTTGCCAATGAAGTCTGAGGAATCACAGACATGATTTGTCCCTGCATAAGGTAACTTTGGATAATAATATCAGGCTGTGTGAATTAATACAACAATACCACTGGTTATAAGAATGAAGCCTCCCTCTGTACTCAAGTGTGATTACTTGATGTAATACATTTTATATATTCTGTTCCTTAGGATGAAATATATAAAATCACAGATTTGAAAAGCAGAATTGTTACCTCCAATGAAATATTACAATATCTGTGCATCAATTTTGTCTTTTTATTCCTTTGTTGTTTCATTCTAGTTAACCAATGGTGAGCTTCACCTTAACAAAGCCTGTATCCAAATGAAAACAATCCATCTTTAAAGGCAGCTCCCTCACCTGCTTGTGTAAAAGTACCCAGAGAAACAAACGCTCCATCTATGGTTCCTTCTCAGGCTGTGAGGACACTCCCAAGTCATTCACTTTAGACACAGAAAGAGCATCGGAACAAAATCTAAACAAACTCATCACCTTACCTATAACACTGCATCGTTATATTTCCATATTAACACACATGATTTTAGTCTTTTCTTTCTTCTTGGCCTAATTTAAGCAGTGACATATGGCATGTCTCCAAATTCTACTTAAACATTAGTTCTTCATGGAAACAGCAAAATAAAGTTAAAATATGCAGCGTGTTTACATGTGATATTTAGGCTCTGCAGCAGATATTATTAGACTTAGCTACAGTTTATGTAGGAAAGGCAGAATGTGAGAAAATTGAAATATCTGTAATTAGAACAGGGAGAAAAGGTGTAAGATATTTCATGATCTTCATATGTGGAATTTAAGACAGTTGACCTTATGTAAAAGGGGTTTCCAGGGTCCTGTAAGATTTGAGGGAGATCGTGATTAGAAATTGTTAAGTTAAAGTTGGATAATATTAAAGTCTGGTGTTTTATTGCACAGTAGGGTGACTGTAAGTAATAGTGGCACACAGTATATTTCAAAATAGTTGATAAGTTTTGAATGTTCTCATTACAAAGGAATGATAAATGTTAGAAATGGTGGCTATGTCACCAGCCTTGATTTTATCATTACATGATTTATGCATGTGTCAAGGTATCATACTGTGGATCACAAGCCTTACTATTGATATGTGTTAATTAAAGCAAGTTAAAGAATAGGGGAATTGGGCCCAGCATGACAATCTAGTGGCTAAAGTTCTCACCTTGCATGTGCCAGAATATCATTTGAGTGGTTCATATCATGGCTGCTCCACTTCCCATGCACCTCCCTGCTTGTGGCCTAGGAAAGCCGTAGAGGATGGCCCAAGCTCTTGGTACCTGGCACCCACATACGAGACCTAGAGGAAGCTCCTGGCTCCTGGCTTTGGATGAGCTCAGCTCTGGCCATTGTGGCCACTTGGGAAGTGAACCAGTGGGTAGAAGATCTTTCTATCTATCTTTCTCTGTGTATTTCTGAATATCTGCCCTTCCAATAAAAAAGTAAAATAAAATCAACAAATTAAAAAAAAAGAATAGAGGAATTGTATAAAAGACAGGCAGCTACTGTGTTGTGGTGGTACAGGTTAAGTCAGTGCCTGTGACACTGGTATCCCATATCGTTACCCATAGTTGGCTTTCCATATTTTTGTCCTGCTGTTCCACTGCTGACCCAACTTCTTGCTAGTGACCTGGGGAAAGTAGCAGCTACTTTTACCAGTAGCAGTGCTTTGGCCTTTGCCTCTAACCTGGCAGACATAAATGAAACTCCAGCCTGTCCCCGTGTAGTCTTTTTACAGTCATCCGGGGAATGAACCACATCATGACCATTTTTCTCTCTCTGTCTCTGCCTCTCTCATTGTAACTGTGATTTAAAAAACAAATACATCAAAAAATAGAATTGGGAAAATTTATGGTAACAAGTTCAGCACTTGGGTTCTATCCTTGGAAACTTTGATTTCAGAGCAAAACAACACAGGATCTAGAATTTTTGAATCAAGAAGCTTTACACAAAGTTGGTGATTCTTTCTTCGTCATCTGAATAGAAAGGTGATTCAAATGTGACCTTCTTATTAGCATTGTCACCATATTCAAGATGTAATAATATTAAACTAACCTTAAAATAATGTTTTTAATCATCTAGGATGACTAGATGACCTGTTCAGGGTTATGACGTTTGTGGACCTTAGAGAAGGAGCATGAAGTGGAGGAAGAACATCGCTTCAGGGGTCGTGAAAACAGAGAGAAGCGGAGGGTGTGTAAGACCTGGGGAGAGCTGCTGGATGTGATCGAGAGTGGAAGGTTTTGTTTGTTTGTTTGTTTTTATCACAGCAGAGTTCTTGAGTGGGGTGAGACAGAGAGGCAATGTAAACCATCAACCACGGGAGTTGATAGTTCATCCTATTTAGCTAAAGTATTCAGATGCAGACATGTGGCCTTGCAAAGGATGGGGAAGCAGAACACTGAGTAACATAAGAAGGGAAAGGGGACGCTCACTGGAGACACCCCTTCGTGTTTTAACATTCCCCACATTTGTGTGGCGAAGCTGGAAGGACATATACTTGTAGCTTACTGTCCGCTATTTCAAAGGATATCTAGGATGGCTTACTAGCACATATTGGAATAGTAGTGAAGGATTTGGGCTCTGAAGCCGAATTGTCTTGCTTGATACTCCAGAACCATTAACCAGCTCTGGGGCCTTGGGGCAGGTTAATTAAATTTTCTCTCCTCAATCCTCATATCTATTAAATGCACATAATAGAAGTAGTATCCATCCCCTAGGTTGATGTGATTATTAAATAACACAAATACACTGTGGGGTATATAATACGTTGTATTTGACTTGATGCTAATACTACTACTATTATTACCAGTCAAAAATATGACATGATAGTTATAATCCCTTGACTACTGGTCAATGTTTAATATGTGGGTATCAGGATATTAAAACTACTATCATTGGGTATACTTCCATTTTGATTTTGATTTTGGTAAATCACCAGAGATCTAATGAATTTCTCAGGAAGTATTTTAAGTTAATAGGTTACTAATTTTGTTTTGCAATTTGTACAAATCTTCCCCTTGATTTTTTTTTTTTACCCAGGTTTTTTACTTTGTCTTAAAGCATTTGTCTAAACTTCCTCAAATTCTTTTCAGAAAAAAAACATGTTACTGATTTTGGCTGTAGCAAAGAGCTTGTTGTGGGTCAGGATAAAAACAACTCTTGGATGTCACAAACTGGAAAGCTTGATCAATCAATCCAGGTCAGCAAACACAGTAGAGGTGGGGAGGTGGGAAGACAGGGAAAGAATTTAAGCAGTAGAGAACTGTAAATATCTTGGAAGATTTTTCTAACACCAACATTTTGGAAGCAGAAAGGGCAGGGTGCTAAAAGTAGGCAGCCTAGTTGGGGTGTGTAGGATTCAATTTCAAGAAATGAAAGTCTTACAGGGCCAGCACTGTGGAATAGTGGGTTAAGGGTCCGCCTTCATCACCTGCATCCTATGGGGGCGCCTGTTGGATCCTGGCTACTCCATTTCCCCTCTGGTGGTCTGGAAAGGCAGCAGAGGATGACACAAGTACTTGGGAGACATGGAAGAAGTTCCTGCTTCCTGGCTTCAGACTGCCCTAGTTCTAGCTATGGTGGCCATTTGTGGAGGGAACCAGCATATGGAAGATCTCTCTCTCTCTCTCTCTCTCTTTTTTCTGTGTGTATTAGTAACTCTTTCAAATAAAAAAATAAACATTTTTTAAAAGATGAATGGATGACTTGGCTATAACAGTTCTTTAGGAGTAAGGAGATGCTGAGAAGTTGAAACTGATAGAGCTTGGAAAATAATTCAGTATTAGACACAAAAAAAGGTTAAAATGGTTAAACATGAGATAGAAAACTTTTCCAGTAATGACTGACATTCAACTAGCATTTTTGAAGAGCTAACCCCCTCCAAAAAAAATTGAAGCAGTCTTAGACTTATAAATGTATAATTCTGATTTTAAAGATTTTACTTTGAGCAATTATAGAGAGAAACAGAATCCTAGGTAACTAATAATAAATTTCTTGCTATAAGCAGATGATGCCTTGGTTTATGCTTGCTGTGAAATAGAAAATAGACAGAACCTGCTGGACTTTGAAAAAAATCCCACCTGGAACTTGCAGGAAATATTCTTTAGTGGTGCTAAAGTGAAGGCTTCCGATACTCATTTGTCCACAGAGAGGAAGTGCAGTGTGGCTTTCCTGGACTCCTCCGGATCTCAGCAGTGTTCTGCACTCCTTCTTTGAGTCCTCCCAAAGGGAGAGACCGCAGAGCAGCTGGGGTTTCCAATGCCCAAGTGCTCCCTCAAGCCTTTCACTCTTCTCATGTGCAGGGTCCTCTGAAATTCTGTTCGCAAAAGCAGTCCTGCAACTCACAAAGAATTGGCAGTCTTAGTTCTACGGCACTTGCATTCTCTGTTTGCAGTCCTATGCGCCATAACAATGTGACATTTTTCCTGTTTCTTTCCTAGAGGTAGTTTACTCATTGACTTTGTGCAGATAGTCCAGAGTCGAAGATCCCGTGTGGGTTGAGCTGATTAGTGTGGTCTAGGTGACGTGCGCTGGCGACGGGGCCAGCACAGCTGGGGAGTGAAGGCTTCTCCTCAGCTTAGGGAATGCTCTAGGCCTACGCTCTCCTGAGATCCTTACCGTGCTCCAGGCAAGGGCATTTGGCCCTTGGCATTTTACAGACAAGATCATTCTGGAAGCATCCGAGGCACACGCTTATTTTCTCAGGTCCCCAAACACTGTATTTTGCAGTGCATAATTACTTCATTAAGCTTTCTGCAGACATTGCAATGGGAAATTTCAGAAAAAAAGAGGCAGCTTCTTTTGACCTTGAAATGGGTACTCCTGACTTCTGGGTTGAGAGAAAGAGGTGGAATAGAGAGCCTGGTGTGACTTCAGCAAATACACTTTTGTGGACTCTAATAAATACCTGAATGATTTTGAGATAAGAGATTATAAGAAGTGATGATCTGTGCTGGCTACCTACTGCTGCATTATAAATTACTCCAATATTAAGTGGCTTGAAAAAGAAAACTGTGTTAAATCGTATACATTTTCTGAATGTGAAATGCATGCATACACATATATATATATCAATGTACATATATGTGCATATGGAAAATGGCATGTCCTTATCTGAACATTTTTTGCTTTTAATGAGAAGTAATGGAATAATCTAGAAGCAAGGACTCACATGTCTGGCAGTTGACTCTGGCTGTTGGACAGGACCTTTGCTGGAACTGTGGAGTATAACACCTGAGTGTGTCTTTTACATATGACATGTCTTTTGTAATGGCTTTGTTCCAGAGATAAGTGTCAAAGAGGAAAGGAGAGGGGCAGAGATAGGAAGTGAGTGAGACCGCGAGATCAAAGACACCAGACAGAAGTCGTGTTACCCTTTATATTTTAGTCCTGAAAGTAATGTCCAGTTCTTCCATCACATTCAATTTTACATTGTTAGAAAAATCCACTTCTTATCTTGATGGAGATGAGTTCCTGTCCCAAGTAATATGTATAAAGAGAATGATAAAATGAGACCTGTGTCTTGGTGCTTTGATCTGGAGTGCCATTAAACACTTCCCCGCATCCTTGCTTTGAACCTAGTGAGGAAAACACACAGGTATCAGCTGGACTGTGTGCAGAGCTCTGATGGAGCAGGTGGGCACGGCCTGCGTTGTAATTGTCCTCTGATGGCAGTGAATTTACCCGCAAGCCCAGCACTGACACTTCCTGCCCAGGACGTGTTCCCCCTCACAGCAATAGCACTGGAGTAGATGGGAGAAGAAAACATGAAAAAAACCCAGTGCATCCCTAGCCAATGTACATTTTCTTATTTCTGTAGAATCATCTTCAATCTGAGCACACTTGGCTGTGTTGCCAGATACAAAATGGGATCGGGGGCAAGCAGCGCCTTAACAGGTGTTGGTACAAAGTTGAAACTTCCAAGGCGTTTACTTTGCTGCCAAGAAAATCAGTGCAGATGTATGCCTTGGCTTCCTCAGACCGAAATGTCCCAAATTGTGTTTCTCAAGAAAGCCTTGTCAATGTATTCCATGCTGAAAACCTGCCCTTATGCGACCAGGAGGGGAATGTTTCTCCCACAGCAATGACCGCTCATCATGAACTATTCAAAGGGAAAGTCAGGCAAGGTTTTAATATTTACTGATTCCATAAAATACTCTTTGTGCTCTGTTGTGGGGTGTGTGTGTGTGTGTCTGTGTGTTTGTGTTGTAGTTGTAGATTCCAGGAGAAGTCCCTCCCCCCTTTTTTAATGTGGGCCTATCTTTTTCTTGGTCATTTCACCATTCTGCGTGGCTTTGTGAAGCTTGGGCTTGAAACTCATACCTGGAGGAATCATGCATTGCCCACAAACACGGGTGACTTACCCGCAGCCAGGAGCCCTCCACACAGAAGGCTAAATTTATTCCTTGCTGTAGACTAGGAGCTCATCTCTGTCAATAATTTTATTATGCTCCTTTATAAACATTTTGGTAGTAGAAAATTCCTGGTTTTGCTCCATAACATATTCCACTTTGCCCTACTCCACGACTTGGATTGATTGTGGAACCGTGTGAGATTGATAAGACGTAGATGTGTGTTATGACAGCCACTGTTTTAGTGCCGTGCTGAAGAGAAATGCTTCCTTAAATGTATCATTGTATAAAATATTGACCTGGGGAACTTCATTATTCAAGCTGGGGAGACAGTCACTACTTAACAGTAATAAACTGTTTCTGTGTTACATTGAGAATACTTCGGGAAATATGAGAGTTGTCAAATCTCTTGAAAATCCTGTCTTTATAGTACACATGACACTAAAGCTATAGCTGTATTTTCTGCTAATAAAAGCAAACGCACAGACAGATGTGAGGGGGATCACGGTGCACTGACAAGAAACTAAGAAAAATGAAGACCTGGCTGAGGAGTCGGGGAGACACGGGCCAATGACCTTGGGAAGCTTGGCTCTTCGGAGCTATTTTTGTTCTTGTAAGCAGAGCAAAGATAATGCTGCATTAGTGTATCAAATAAAATAAACCCGGGACTATAAACCAAACACGTTTTATGAAAAATATCTTGGAGTGTTTCTTAACAAAGAGTCACGTGAGATAACATAAAAATAAAAGATGCTGAGTGGCAGCCAGAATATTTTAGAAGACAGAGACATTTCAGAAGCTTCCAAAAATGATAGAGAGAAGTGAAAATGTAATACAAAAATGACAGTTTGAACCAGAATGACATTTCTTTCCATTTCCTAAAAAAGAAAAATTCTGTTTTCTATTAACCTCAATGTTGCTTGTTTTCTATTGTAATGTTAATGGATTTTTCTCCTCTTAATGAGAAAAACAATATTGAAAAACAAACAAACAAAAACCCAAGGCTTGGCATTGTAGCCTAGTGGCTTGCATGCACTGGGATCCTGTATGGGCTCCAGTTCTAATCCTGGCACCCCTGCTTCCCATCCAGCTCCCTGCCTGTGGCCTGGGAAAGCAGTCGGGGACTGCCCAAAGCCTTGGGACCCTGCACCTGCATGGGAGACCCAGAAGAAGCTTCTGGCTCCTGGATTTGGATAGGCTAAGCTCTGGCTGTTGCAGCCTCTTGGAGTGAACCAGCAGATGAAAGATCTTTCTGTCTGTCTCCTTCTCTCTGTAATTCTGATTTTCCAAATTAAAAAAAAAAAACACTTTGTAAGTGAGTTGCTGTTATGGTTGCTATGGTTGCTGCTTTTGGTCTGGTACCCAGATGACTGAAATCGAAGACAAATCAGAGAACACTATCACTTGGGCAGCAAGTTAACTGATGCTCAGTATGAGTAATCTTTCTAGAGTCTTCTTGATGATTAAAGAGTATTAGTTAATATTTAAATGACAGATTTTGCTTTATTGTTTTTCTAGGCATTAACATTTGGAGGTCTGTGAAAATGATTGATTACTCAGAATATCAAATTTAACAGAATGCCAAAAGAGAATTGTATTTTACATTTTTAGAAAATTAAATTTCATTATAGTTCATGAAGATTTCTTCAATATGATAAATCTTTCCTTTAAAAATAATATTTATCTTTAGCAGTGCAATCAGTTAATTTTAATTAACAGTATGTGTTAAAGTTTGATTTTTAAAAAATAAATGAATTCATTAATCTGAAGGGCTGAGAGAAAGCGTCGGGGTGGGGGAGGGTTGACAGAAGGAAGGGAGTTCGTCCACTTGCTGGTTCACTCCCTAGCTATCTACCCTAGCCAGAGCTGGACCAGGCTGAAGAGCCAGGTCTTTCCTCCTGGTCTCCCACGGAGGGGGGCAGAAACCCAGGTAGCTGTGCTGGCTTCTGCTGCCTTCCGAGGAGCGCACCTAGAAGCTGGCATCCTAACCAGCACTGTGATACGAGATGCTGAAGACCCAAGCAGTGCCTTTACCGATGGCACCACAATGCTGGCTTGAGTTTTTTGTTTTAGGCACGTAAGGAAAATTTCATAAGAATGATACTTTAATTCTCCAAGCACAAGCTTGTTTTCTGACATTCAGATAGAGTTGTAGGAATTTTATTTTCTGTTACGTTAGCATAATTATTTTGTTCTTGAAGAAGCATCCTATTAGCAGGTTATACACACTATTTTTAAGTTTAATTCACAAACTGATGCATATTCTTGCTGCCTATCTTTGGAATTCATCTCAACGTAACTAACAGACTCTAACAGGCATTCTTTTATGCTCTTACACTCCGTGAGGGTAGAACCCGGTCCTGAAGACCTGGCTCAGCAGTCCGGGAGGTCCTAAGTAACATTTGCTGCTGATCTGTTCAGTGAAGGTAACAGGCAGGGTGTTCTCTACTTTCTCAAAACTTTTCCACTTCAAAATCGGCTAAGTATTTACAGTTAAATATTTGTGTCTCAAAGCTTTCTGTAGACTCCATGCTAGGAAAATAAAAGGTAGTTGAGATGAAAGCAGACAAGAGGAGCTAGTTGAAGCATTTGCTATTCATGGTCCAATGTATCTACCAATGATCAGGCAGACCGCACAGGGGTACTCTCCACGATGAAATGCCATGTGGTCATGCTTTTGGAGCAGCGCAGAGTCGGGCCGCTTGCGGAGTACAGATTCAGAGGCTGTTCAGCTGCGAAGACAGATGATTCGTGGAAATTACCAGGTGCCTCTACAGCAGTTTGACCATCTGATCTGCAACATACATCTGGGGCCCGTAGTTTTCATTTGTTGATAAACTCTCAAGGAGGCACAAATAGCACTAAATAATTTAATGTTGTAAAGATTAAACGTTCTGGGTCTCTGATGTGATTATAAATTTGAATTGAAGCTGGCAAAGTAAATGGAAACCTTCACAGTATCCTAAGAACATGCTTTTAGAGTTGGGAGGTGATCTCCTTTTGTGGAAAAGCATTCCTGAATTCTGGTAGCTGCAGAGCAATCAGACACATAGTATGCCTACACAACAAGGCCTCTTTTATAAAGGATTCCTTATTGCATTCCTTTCTCAGACTGTCATTCTGATTCATAAAACTTTTTGTTCTGATGGCCAGCTGCTTTGTCACCAGAGCTGGTGAAGGTTAGTTCTAGACAGGGATGAGTGTGATAAGGTGAATAAACTGTCTCACAGGAAGGATGCCAAGGAGATGCTTGGAAATCATAACCATATGCTCCCTCCCACTGGGCAGGCAACTTTTAGCCACTGTTGTTCTTCCGGGTTGCTTAATTCAAAATACAAATACCAGCCCTTATTGCAGGCTTCTCTACTTTCAGTGATTGAAGCCATCTTGAGATATCTCCTGGTCCTATGTCTCTACATGCGTTTTATTTATTAATTTTTTTATTCCCATTCACAGCCTATACTGTGGTTTCCAAACTGGAGTATTTTCAGAGTATGGGTCAGTTCACAATAAAACCTTTAGATAAATATGGCACATTGCTTTAGAGTACCAACCTTACTACTAGATGCTATTTTTTATGTGTAAAAAATATGTGTAAGCCATTCACATATATTGATATTAAAGCAAACAATCATAAAGAATGAAGAGGGAACTTAAATGTAAGTAGGCAATTTTGGCTAAACATGTCAAACAAAAAATATCCTTTTGTTGGGAGTCCTTGTGCCAGACAAAGAGAGGCACAGCAGGCCAGGATGTGTGCCAAGTTTATTTCCTCTGGTCACAGTCAGAGCCTGTGGGGAGGCTTGTCAATGTATGCTGGCTGAATGGCTGCCTTGCGCCATGAAGAGGTGGGCGATGCCCTCTGCGGTGAGAGAGAGCTTTTCCCTCCAACACATGCCTGGCGGGCTCCTTGCTGACCATTGTCCAGTTGTATTCATTGTTGCAGCCTCATTCCTACCTTTCTTTCAAAGCCCTTTCATAACTTTTCTAAATTTATGACTTATTTTACTTTGATTATATTTTAGGTTGGCTGCTTGCTGATGCTATGGAAAGGGCACCTTAACGCCATGAAAGACTTGTTTCTGATTGACAATATAGTTTGAGTTATTTTGTAAGAGGGGTTGTGGCTTCGTGTCCAGTATGCATATTTCGATGACGAATGCCATAAAGTGGGCCAATTTGCCTTGCATAGGTGCATGCTTTTCTGATCCAGTTCTTGAAGGGAGCAGCCCTAATGACCTGTATCACCCTTTCAAGTCACCACTCTCACTGGGATTATTGTCAATCCATTATTTTCAAAATGGCAAATTCAAACGCTAGTAACACACTCGCCAGTATTGAGGGATTTTTGATATTTCCTTTGGGTTCCTAGGCTTGGTAGTATGCTGTAATTAAAAGGTTTGGGCTGATTGACATGAAGGCTTCAGCTCCATCTCTCCTGGCTGCTGGCTGGTTCCTACAGCAGCACCTACGTATCAGGCAGACCAAACACACACTGATTTTTAAAGTAGTATGTTCAACAATGTGCCGTAATCATAAAAGTTTGATCATTTTGTACTTTTGTAGGTGAGCTCTTTCAACTTTTCAAACTGCCCTTTCACTGTAATTTGTACTATAGTGAAATATTTCCAGTCACTTATATATTTTCTGGGATTGTCCTAATTTCATTTCATATGCTTATGCATTCTAAAAATGCATATAAAATGCTTAATTCTGCTAATTGTTTCAGTACTTTGATGTACTGCAAATGTTTGTTATTTTAGTGGTCCTGCGGGGTAAGTTAACATCAGCTTAACTGAAAAGCAACATTTCAGTTAGACGTTAAGCGTGAGCACGATACCCAGAACGACCTTGTCTGTTCTGGGCATCGGATATTTGATTGGTGGATGAACATAAAGTAACCCTCAGCATACATGTGAGATGCGTCATTAAATTGCTTGTGATAGATTTCTGGCAATGAAGGGAAAAGTGTAAGCATGGCCAACGCAAAATTTGGTGAACTAGAGATTGGTAGAAGACGAAAGCAAAGGCCACTAGGAAGTGTGTTTCAACAGAGAGAATGCCATTCTGCTGGCTCTTCTTGGACTCTGAGAATTTTATGAAATCATTAAGGCTGTGAATTCGTGGGTGAGAAAATGTTGGACTCGACCACATAATTACATAAATGCATGTGTACATTTCATCTTCGCTTCAAAATTATTTACTCTGTTATTGAACAGTAATATAGTCAGCCTGCTAAAGTATCCTTAAAATATAACTTACTCAGCAGAAAGACTAATTATTGGTTTTTAAAAATGGATAACGGCAAAATATTTGCTTTTAAAGGAAAAGTACAATTAGAACATGTAATACTGTCTGAATTGTTGTAAATGCATTAGAACAATCAATAATATGTAGCTAGATAAAGTGATGATTTTTTTTAGTATTTATGTGGGATCTTGGGTTGTGCCTAAGTGATACAATGTATTATTCATAGTAATGCTATTAGAGAGTTAAAAAATACTGTTTTGTTAATTGTAAGCTATATTCTGAATGAGTTGTTATTCAGAATATTTATAAGCTAAAAATTCCTTAAATATGAGTGGCTCAAGTATATATATATATATATATATATATATATATATATATATAAATGATCTAAAATTTTTTCTTTCAGAATCACATTAATTTTAAATATTCATGAATGAATGATACTATATTATTCATTAATAAAAGCAGTCTTTTATCCACCAATTATTTATTAACCATTTGTTAAACATAAATAGAAGGAGAAATCAAATTAATTTTCTCAAAATGTATTTGTTAAGGGCAAATTAAGACAAGGGATTAGAGTTTTAAAAGCAACTCTGGACCCAGGGTAATAGTTTAATTGGCTAATCCTCCTCCTTCAAGCCCTGAGCAATTGTTCATAAATGAATGTCCTGGCTTCTCCAATTCCCATCCCTGCTTATGGATTGGGACAGCAGCCAAGGGTGGCCCAAGATGTTGGGACTTTTTTGCTTA
This sequence comes from Ochotona princeps, assembly GCF_030435755.1. Lineage (NCBI taxonomy): Eukaryota > Metazoa > Chordata > Mammalia > Lagomorpha > Ochotonidae > Ochotona > Ochotona princeps. Next base: position 9,028,178 of record NC_080859.1, read on the forward strand.
GAGATTTATTAATTTTTATTGGAAAGTCAGATATACAGAGAGGAGGAGAGACAGAGAGGAAGATCTTCCGTTTGCTGATTCACTCCCCAAGTGGCCACAATAGCCAGAAGTGAACTCATCCAAAACCAGGAGCCAGGAGACTCTTCGGGTCTCCCACACAGATGCAGGGTCCCAAGGCTTTGTGCTGTCCTCGACTGCTTTCCCAGGCCACAAGCAGGGAGCTGGATGGAAAGTGTGACTGCAGGGATTAGAACCAACACCCGTATGGGATCCTGGCATATGCAAGGTGAGGACTTTAGCCACTAGGTCATTGCGCAGGTTCGGATCTTGGGACTTCGAAAGCACATGGGAGATGCCAAAGATCCTGGCTCCTGGCCTCAGATCAGCTCAGCTCTGGCTGTTGCGATTACTTGGGGATTGAACCAGTGGATGGAAGATCTTTCTCTCTGTATCTATTCCTTTCTTTAAATCTGCTTTTCCAATAAAAATAAATAAAAGCTTTTAAAATAAAGTAACTCTGAAAAATCTAGATATCTTACTCTGAGATAAATGATTCAGACATCTAAGGGCACTGAAGAATTAGGAGAGATCTGAAATATTCATTATGGCTCTTCTCAAACTCCCTTCCGTGCCAGAAAGCACACAGTAGGAGCTAATCAGTGGTTTGTGAGAGATCAATGTTATTCCTCAATTATTTCAGAAAATTTGCCAGAAGAAATTTGGCACATGGAGTTGCTTATTAGTAACAAAGCTGTTTGAATGTCTGAAGAATGTGTGGTGGCAGTAGCAAGTTGTTTTAAATGTTGGAGGGGAATTCAATATTTCTACATATTCATTTATTTTATTAATATTTATAAGAAAGCAATTTCTTGCATTATTAATTTTGTATGTGGATTATCTTTCTTGTTTTATTAATTTATCCTCCGATGTGTATTATTTCCTAAAACTTACTAGCCTGGTAAGGGGAAAATTTCCTCATTGATTTAAGCCTGTTTTCTTTTCCAATTTAAGTAGTTGAAACAATTAATTTCCCTCCAACCCCTGTATTAGTCACAATAAATAGATGTTAACATAATGAATTATGATTAGGACACTCAATTTAAAACATTTCTAATTTCCTTTGCAACTTCTTTGGTCCATCAGTTATTTTTAAAGTGTCGGTTATTTTGAAAGGACTTATTTCTGGAATTCTATATACTTTGTAATTAATGGATTGCAGTTTAATTGCATCATGGCTACAGCACAGAGAGAAAGATGTGGATATATGGAAATTCATTGAGATCAATTTTACATCCCAACAAAAGACGCATTATTGTAAACATCCCTGATGTGTTTTAAAATAATGCTTCCCCTCCATTGCATTATCTAATACATGTAGAACTTTGCTGTATAAATGTCAGTTATATCCAGGTAGTCCAAAAGGCAAGTAATCTGTATTTACTATTGACAGAGAGATCTGAAAGCTGTAAGTCCCACTTGCGGATTTTCCTCTTTCATCCCACAAGTCTCATTACTTTTTATTCATATGGATTGAAGAATTAGTGCATTAATATATTTATATGTATTTGTTATTCTATGTATTATTGATACATTGATCCCTTTTTGGTATATGATCTCTTCATTGCTAGTAAACTCCATCTTCAATTTGTTCTTAATACAACCATTTTATCTTTCTTATTCTTGCATTTTAATACTATGTATTTCTTCCATCTTTTATTTTCAGTGTACCTCTTAGCTCCTCGTTTAAACTACATCTCTTATGCATTAGCTTTGATGTCTCTTAATTGTATGATAAATTTTGAAGAACTCTTCATCTAAAAATGAATGTTTTATCTTTAAACATTTAGTGCAATGATGTGGAAGCTTTATGTTACTGGTTTTTTTTTTTCTGTTTGATTTTTAATATTCTCTTCTCCTCTTCTATTCCTCTTTTCTGCTACTGTTCAGATTAATACAGTACCTTTAGGGTTTTGTTTTAATTATTTTACAGTAGTTTTCATCTCTTTGCTTTAATTTTTTCAGGGCTGCTGAATTTGCATCCATAATATTTAATATTGTTTCTTGGTTTTACTGATATATGTGTATATATATAATATTTATTTATATACATATTTACTGATATATGATATATATGTGTATATATGGTATATATACGGGGTGTATATATATGTGATATATATCATATCTGGTGTATACTTATATTTATAAGTAGTGTTATTTTGACATATACCATTCCTAGTATACATACCATTCCCAGTAATCTCCATTTTGATCACATCAATTTTAGTTTTATTCAAGATTTATTTATCTTTGTTTGGATCATAGATTTGCACAGGGAAGAGAGAGACAAAGAGAGATAGATCTTCCATCTACTGGTTCACTCTGGGATCACCAGTGGTGAAAACATTGCAGGTCCAACGCCTGGAGCCTGGAGACTTGAGCCTGGAGGAGTCTAGAGCTTCCTGCTGTACGTGGGTACAGCAGCCCAAGCACTTGGGACATCTTTTGTTGCTGTCCCAGACACTTTAGCATGAACCTTGGTTGGAAGTGTAACAACCAGTGAGCCAGAACTGCATTTGAGAAGCCAACACACCAGGTGGAGGTTTAGCTTACTAGGCCACGACTTGGTTCCATGGAATTTTCAAATAGTGTTATTTTCCTTAAGTCTAAGGGATTATTTTACAGTGACAAGTGGTTTATGTTGTTCTGTAATGGATCATCGCAACTATTTTTTATTTATAGTGTATTCATTTTCCTGTCACATTGTACAGATATTTTCCTGAATGCAAAGTTTTATTGCACTTTTTTTTTTCCATTTCACACTTTAGGGCTGCTATTCCATTTTGTTTTGACCAACATTATTTTTTTCTGAAAAATAGCCATAGCTTGGATCTTATATTTATTTCATTATACTTTTTCTAAATTGAATGCAGTTCTTGTTTTATTGCTTTTAGATATTCTTTTTTATCATTTGTTGGTGTTATTATTTTTTTGAAGCATGCTTTTCAATGTATTTCTTCTGCTTATTTTTTCCCTGATCAAGTTTTGAGAGATTTTTCTTCAGTATTTGCCTCAGTTTGTTTTTTATTTGTCCATGATATATATTGTGTACGATTTCTTTATTTTTATTGGAAAGGTAGATAGAGAAGGTGAGATAGAGAGAAAGTTGTCCATCTGCTGGTTCACTCTTCAGATGTCTGCAGTGGCTGGTGTTGAGCCCATCTGAAGCAAGAGCTTCCTCTGGACCTCCCACTTGTGTGCAGGGTCCCTAGGATTTGGTCCGTCCTCCACTGCTTTTCCAGGCCACTCACAGGGATCCAGAGGGGAAGTGGAACAGCTGGGACATGAACCAGTGTCTGTATGAGATCCTTGCAGTTGTAGGGGAGGATTATCTAACTGAGCCATTGCACCGGCCCAAGAGCAGGTATTGGTATGCGTGTGCTATTCTGTCTTCTTTCCTCTAATCCAATTACATATAACTGAGTATTTTAAACTCAACATCTCTCTTCTCATTTCTTCTCTGTCTTCATTTGAAACCAACTATTTCCTTGTTTGAAAATTTTTAATCCTTTCTTCAATAATCTTTCTTCTGGCTAAATATTGACTTCTGTCTGAGGAACATGAGCTGACCATACTTCTCTCTCAAGGACAGCAATCCTAGGCTGCCTGACCCAGTTTTCTTGTATCTCCTTGTGCTTTGCAGTTGTACATATTTGCTGATTAGACCCATACAAGTGTCTCTGCCACATGCTATGTTATCTTTTCTCTATTGTCTCAGTGTTTCTGTATATTATGATTATTATTGGCTTATATAGACATAATTGAAGAAAACATAACAGACTGGTTCTTGCACTGATAGTTACCATTTGGGATCTTAAGATATGGATGACAGGTATGTACCATTAGAATATATCCTAGAATTAATAGAATTTTGTTAGTTTACAAATGGTCTGTATATTTCAAATACATAACATTTGCAATTGCCTTGTATGAAAAACATATTAAGGTTTATGGTTTCTTATACATTTGTTCTTCCTATTAAGCTACCTTTAATTAAGATATCATATGAAATGTATTGGTTTCAAACCACTTATTTCCTACTAATGAAAAGTATAACTGAAGTGTAAGTATATTTTACAACACTGTAGATTTTTTTTCAGCAAATGGAGATGAACATTTTTTAACTGCACATGACAGCATTTACAGTCTAATAAAAATAATAGGTTTCACTACATCCGTGTGACCCAGCAAGCATTACTAAAACTATTGTTCTGGTTTCTATTTCTGTCTTTCTCAAGACATGCATGTTTGTGGGCTTTCCATAATCCTAACACCAGTGATCATATCTAATAATAGCTATTTGCATTAGATTGGCACTTTCCCGAAGTGATTCATAAATGCATGGATTTTCTGGGAGGAATGACTAGCAAGCATGTCTTCCTAATGTTTATTTATTCATTATAATGTTATCTACCTGATATAGCCCAAAATAAATATCATGAGGTAATTCAATAATGAAAATGAGAAGTGTGGTGTAAGTATTTTTGCTGGACTTGACTTGCTGACTCCTTGACCTATAGAGTGACATGCTGGTTATTTGAAGCCAGTTTGCAATAAATCTATGAAAGCTGAGGAGCTACATTAAGAAATCAACTACCTTGAAACTATATTTTAGGGGAAAAAAGTCATGTCTCATGGCTCATGGGAAGAGATTTGTTGTTATTTTGAAGAGACTCTTCAAAGATCTTTGTGTATTAAGCAGACTTGAGAGTGCAAAAAAGTCTCCTAGAGCAGCAGACAAGCTTACATACCAACCATTGCAACAGATTAGGGTTGCCCAAGTTCTACTTTTTCTCTCCTGGAACATGAGCCACATGCATATTACCACACTCCTAGGCTTATCAGCTTTGCCATTTGAAATTGAGGCCAACATGTTGTCACTGACTTGGTTTCCCATGTTATGAGCAATGAAGTAAAGTATTGGTGATGCACGAATTCCATGTCTTCTACTAATATCCATTAACTTGTGTCCATCTACAACCACACCTACAACTTGTGTAAGCATCTCATGCCATGCATAATTTTTGGCAGTGCCATTGTGAGGAGTCCTTAGGTGTTCAATCTAGCCTTTCTGCATCCCCAAGGAAATGAAATGTGCATATTGGAAAGTGACCTGCAATAGTGAAGACATGGAAACAACCCAAATGCTCATCCAAAGAAGAGTAGAGAAGGAAGCTGTGGTACATCTACTCCATGGAAAACTTCTCAACCTTGAAAAAGAGTGAAATTCTGCCATTTGCTGCAAAATGGTTCCAACTAGCGACCATTGTGCTCAGTGAAATAAGACAATTTCCAAAGAACAAATATTTTATGAACTCTTTTATGTAAGGCAAACTTCATGCAAAATACAAGATCAATAGATATAGGTAATCATGCATGTGCATACATTGATCTAGACGAATGGTACAGCAGACACTATCATATTGATAAAGGAAGCATTGAAGTACGCATCTCTACTTCCAGATCAGAGATGGACTCCCAGTGAAACTGTTAAATACGTCTTGGCGATAGTATGCTGGACTCTTTTTAAAAATCATTTTCTATACCAATAATGTGATGATACATCTAAACGCAGAATGATGGACTTAAGACTGTAAGTCGAAAATGGAAATAGGAAAATGCATGCATTTGAACATTTTTGGTACAAAAGTAAAAGTTGCTGTCTATTTTTCTATGAAACTTTCCAAGTATGCGTTGATCACAGTGAAACCAAAAGTCAGATGCCTCCAGATTGAATACACAGACTATATCAGCAATTCAAGATAGTCAGGAGTAAAAAGTAACCAGTTCAGGAAAGAAATAAGTGAAAAGTATCAACAATCAATTTCCAAAAGAAGAAATACAAGTGTACAAAAAATTTATGAAATAGTATTCAGTATCCGGACAATAGGAAAGTGCAAACCAACAACTAAATATCATTTCACCATTATTATAAAGGCTAGCATAAAAAAGACAGAGTGGGCCTAGCTCAGTGGCTCAATGGCTAAATCCTTACCTTGCAAGTGCTGGGATTTCACATATATATTTAGTTGCTCTTTTGTATCCTGGCTGCTCTACTTCCCATCCGGTATCCCATTTTTGGCCTGGGAAAGTAGTGGAGGGCAACCCAAGGCTTCGGGGCCCTATACCAGCATGGGAGACCCAGAAGAAGGTCCTGGCTCCTGGCTTTGGACAGACTTAGCTCCGGCCATGGTGGCCACTTTGGGTGTGAACCAGTTGATGGAGATCTTTCTCTCTGTCTCTCCTCTCTATAAATCTGAATTTCCAATTAAAAAAAAAATTACAGAAACTAGAATGTAGGTAAGGAAAGAAAATATGAGAAGAGATTGTTACACTATCATCTATAGACATCGAAGACAAAAAGTGTCCATGATGTAAAAATATAAAAATGTTTCAAAAATAAATATGGAACATATATCCATTCTTATCATTATTACTAATTTTTTTTTTTCATTCCACACAGAAGGATCAGTTTTTACTAGTGTTCCCAGTTGAAAAAGTTAAGGGGTGTGGTACTTCACTTTGAATGCCAACTTGAATTTACTAAGAAATATCCTAGAATGGTAAGCTATTGTGTCTGGGGTTATGTGAGAAGTTGCTCCTGGAAGAGATGGGCACTTCAGTTAGTGGACTGAGTGAAGTCCACTGACACTTATGTAGAACCCAAAGAGATCAGAATTTGCTTTCTTTCTCTGGAAACTGAATCATCCTCTGTTCCCACTCTTGGACATTGGGACTCTAGTTTCTCTGGATCTTGGTCTCTGCAACTATACTGGTGGCTTTGACACCTGCTACTGGTCTCCCTTGGTCTACAGCTTGCACAGAGCCATTCTCTCAGACTCAATAATCATGATAGTCAATTTTATTACTAAATGACCCCTCTCTCCTCTTCTTCCTTCTTTCTCTGTCGTGGTCTACCTGCATACAAATACACATGCCTACACATAGTCTTTATCTATACCTATATCGTCTATCTGCATCTCTCTGTATCTAATCTATATCTGTGTCTCTTTATTTGTCTTTATCTCTCTACAGATATGGAATGCTGAGACTATATACATACACATACATATGGTTGTATGGATAGATCTTGATGAAGATTGAGAAAGCAAATCCATATATCCATCTCGTTAAATGAATGTCGACATACGTGTATCCAATTAATTCATTTCTCTGGAGAACCTTAGTAACACATTTCTGTGGAGAACCTTAGTAACACAGGTACCATGGAAGAACATGTGTTTGCATTGTTAGGTCTCCTTATGATCTAGCCTATAGTCAATGCAAACTTAAATATTGAGTGCTTGTTGGAATCAAGGTAACACCATAAATCTTGCATAAGACCTTTATTGTCTAAATCTGTTTTAGAGAAGAAAGTGCTTGTTTTATGCATGTCATAATGTGATGAAAATCATATTTACTTTGTAGGACTATAACATTTTATATGGCTGTTATTTAAATGATTAACAAAAGTTTATAATGCCTATGATGTTTAAAATACTACCCAAGGCATCACAGACAATAGAAAAGTAATAAATAATATATGGCGGACATATATATCACACTTACAGAACCTTAATATAGCAAGTCATGTGAGATGAGTTAAAATCTCAATCATTTGATTGATTCATTAAGTAATTTACTTTCATATTGCCTTTCTGAACAAGAAGCAATTAAGTTGTGTCATAAAGACAAGTAAAAAGTGTTGGAAAGAAGTAAACTAAGATCGGAATAACATAAAAAAAATAAGAGAATGAATGTTATAAAGACATAGAAACAAAAAAGACCATTTCTGGCAAAGAGCTACAACTGAACTGTACATTTGTCAGAGTGTAACAACAAATAAGCAAGGGCCCGGCGGCGTGGCCTAGCGGCTAAAGTCCTCGCCTTGAAAGCCCCGGGATCCCATATGGGTGCCGGTTCTAATCCCAGAAGCTCCACTTCCCATCCAGCTCCCTGCTTGTGGCCTGGGAAAGCAGTTGAGGACGGCCCAATGCTTTGGGACCCTGCACCCGCGTGGGAGACCTGGAAGAAGTTCCTGGTTCCCGGCATCGGATTGGCGCGCACCGGCCCGTTGCGGCTCACTTGGGGAGTGAAACATTGGATGGAAGATCTTCCTCTCTGTCTCTCCTCCTCACTGTATATCGGCTTTCCAGTAATAATAAATCTTAAAAAAAAAAACAACAACAAATAAGCAAGACCTTCAAAATGAAGTGACTGTCTTATACCAAAAATAACAATGACATGCTGCAAAATTGTTAAATGTCTTAGTTATTTTCAGTTTTAAGTAACTGAAATGTACCTAACATTTTTATTGAATTGTGACAAGCGTAAAACATACTATTTTCCTCTCTAGAACTGTTAGATTCATACAATAAATGATCTTGTTCAACTGGGTTGACAAAAAATTTACAGATTTGAATGTATGATAATGAAATTATTCAAACTTGGAATGAAACAAGCATATAACTACCTAGAAACTCAGGGAACATAATTCCAAGTTCTTGATGAGTGGTTAGGAGACTGAGGCAAGAGTGATTGTTTGGGTAACTCAAAACTGGGGGAGTGAGGTACATCCATATAGCGTGAATGGAAAAACAAAGAACTAGGCACATGTTAGGTGTTTTATGAATTTAGTCAATTTTACTCAAAGAGCTGGATTAATGTATTAAATGCTCACAGGAAAGACTAAGCCAGAAATAGAATTCCTTGGTTCGAAAATGTGATACCCTTGATCCAAATCTAGATTTGTTGATTCCATTATCTTGCATGAGTTCCAACATTTTCAAGTGATAAAAGGGAATTGCAAGTGTGATTATGTGTGAAGGTCCTCCATAACTCGCACTACTTTGAATGGCCCATACTTCCTTTTTTTCCAAATGGAAAATAAAGGATGGAAAAATGAAAAAAGTTGCAGTGTTTTCCAGGTCCTCCATAACTCGCACTACTTTGAATGGCCTATACTTCCTTTTTTACCAAATGGACAAATGAAAAAAAGTTGCAGTATTTTCCATAAGCTTTCTTGGTTCCTCATGAGACACGTCTTCATACTCTCAACATTTCATTGAAGTAGAGGATTTTACATCCACTTGCAGTTGAAGAAGTGGTGGAGAAATGGCTGGGATATGATTCATGCCATGCTCCGGCTCCTTTTACTTAAATGACATTCTAGTGATCTTTAGAAAATGTTCAGTTTTGCTTGTGTCTGGCGTCACTTGTTAGCAGTCACTGTTTATGATAAATAGAAAAGTTATTCATGTTTGTCTAGAATATTTAGAGGACGTTAAATGTTCACATGGGTTACTTCATCTGAAATTGTCTTCCAATGATTATTGAAATCCGTCTACAATCAATTCTTTGTAATAGTAGCCTCCAGTCTTACGAGAGTATCAGAGGTGCTGCTGAGAAGGATGGGGATGGCATGTCATGCATATTCCCTGATTTATCTTAATTTGAAGTTATGACACTTGTTCTTTCCAAGAGAGTTCTTATACAATGATTATTTATTTTCTTTATAAAAAAGCAAAGGAGACAAGGAGACAGGGAACAGGATTGCAGGAATAGAAATTTAGGAGATGTCTGTCTTTTTGAACTGACTTGATGTAGAGTCACAAGCAGAAAGTATTTTAAGAAACAGTGATCCTTGCATTTTATAAAATCTAGCATTTTACAAGAAACAAGAAAATTGTTTAAACTTTAAAGTTTCTTTAAAGCTGTAGTGACCATGAGTTATTTCTGAACATATCCAAGTTAACACATACTATTTCTTTTTAAAGTTTAACATCAATAAACAATTCAGCTAAAAGATACGGGACACAAGGTATTTTGTCAGGATCCACCAGAAACCCGTGATTTTGCCAACAGTTTTACCTGAACTATAAACTGAGTGAGCTTGAATTCACAGCCAGGGGGCTAACATTTAACTGTTTGCAAAGTTCTGGGTGTTTAATATGAGCGAAACATGGTAAGATGGATGAAAGCATAAGTAATAAATACAATTATTTAACAGGAAACACACTCAGAAACATCACTTTCCCACACCTAGCTACTCATCTATACCACGCTCTGCACTGTTAAGGATGACTTTTGAATTGTGTGCTTGACATACGAACATATCCTACAAATGAAATATAACAGCAGGTGCTAACAAGATGAAGAACAGGAATCTTCAAAGCATTTTATCTCCCTTGTTTCACATTCATCAAAAGATTTGCTTGGTTATTTTTAAGAATTTGTAAGAGCTATCGCAGATTACAATGGAGATATCATGATACACTAAAATGGTTTTGGCATCAATGATGCTCTGTTGTAGCTGTTTTAATGAGCTGGATGAATAAGGCGTAGATAAGCTTGTGCTTGTTGTGTAAACTCTTGCAGAGTAACGTTATACCACAGTGAGATTTTACACCAGCGTTTCCTGTATCAGAGATCTGTAGGAAATAATTAGTGCTATTCCAACAGGGAGAAACAAAAGTTGTTTTATTTTCCTTCTGTTATTCTAAAGCATTGCAAACCCTATCGGAAAACTGGTTTCTTTGCAGCACTTCTAAATTGATTTTTTGGTTGTTCAGCTCCAAATGTACTTACAATTGTGAAGAACAGCTAAATTCTAATGGTCTTTGAACCAAGACAGGAAACCCTTACAATTCTGCCTCCAACCCTTAGGACTTAGTCACATGCATTCCAGAGTCTAGAAGAAAAAAAAATGCATTTTGTAAAGCACAGAGACCCCAGCTTGTTAGTTGTGGCAACAGTTAGCATTTTCAAATATAGTCGGCCAGGTCTTGCAACCTCACTTTTTCCGGGATTCGCTCATCCAGGCTAGGAGTTTAAAGGAGTCTCCTCATAGGAGGTGCCGAGAACCAGCAGTAGGATGGACGGAGGTGACAATAAGGGAAGAAAATTCATCTACATACCCAGCAGGTATCGATCATTTATATATTCATCTGTTTTCAGTTCTCAACTTGATAAGAATGTGTCCATTTCATGGTGCCGTGCAGAGAAAATGAAGTGTGTAAGGTCATTCAATAAAGATTAAATTAAAAACATATTCCTATTGCACCCTCAGGGTCCATTAGCCTTGATGAGTGTACAAATACGCTCTTTGTGTTATATGCTCCATCCTGAAAGAGCTTGTGTGCTTCACTCATTATAAATGTGCACCTGAAAAGATTGAACATTATCCCCCTTTTTTTTAACTGACCTGTGGCCACCGCTGGGTTCATTAGTGCAGAACATCTTTTCCACTGGCTGAGTCTGCCCTATTGTTTGCCTTGGCCAGGGTCAAGTCAAGGGCACCCAGCCTAGATTGGACTCATTTGTCACAGGGTCCAGCAACAAAGCTGATTTCAGCAGAGACGGGGTGAATTTCATGGGGCTGGAACACAACCTTTGACACCAAGTGCCCAGGGCCGATCGGAGTTGCACAGATGGCCTGCCACCCTTAGGCATCTTGAAACAAAGAATTGGTGAATTATAACAAAAATAAAGTTTCCACAGTCAGCATATATTTTAAGTGTTTAAATTATTTGCAGGGATTTTTGACAGTCTAAAATTGCATCTTGAGCACTTGTGATAATCGCTGTGCTTTTTAGACTAGGAAGGAAGAAAACAATTCAGTTGGGGGCTTATTGCTTAACTGGTGTAACGGTGTAAAGTGTAGCAATTTAGTGTGGAGTGCAGGTTTTCCATGGTCAGCAGGAGCCGGCATGAACAATGGGTCGTGCTGAGGTAGCATGTGGAAAATGACTTTAATACACTATATAGAATGGCTTATTGCCTTGGTCAATAGGCTGCAGTGAAGATGGGGTATTCAGCCACTTGGGAAGGTTAAACCTGTCAGGGAACAGCGTGACTGATATGCAGGGGCTGCTTATGAGGTCTCTAATGGAAAAACCTGACAAGCAAAGTTATAAAGGTTACACTTGACACATACTTCAGCATTATACCTTATATTAATCCATTTTTTAAAGGTAGGGTACTTTATATTTGTTAGAAATTGATGCCACAGTAGTATTAACACTCCAGAGGAAACAACATAAACTTTGCAGTAAAGTAAGGGTGTGTGATAGGATGAGCCCTCTGCCTGGGTAAGGACACTTGGCTCCTATGCCAGCAACATGGTCCTGCTTCGCAGAATCAGTAATTGGCAACGTGACGTGACCTTACTCTAATCACTCAGGATTGGGAATTTTAGACACATCACTCAGAGTATTTGCCTTTTCTGTTTGAGGAAACATTTATTATAATGGAATTATAATATATTCTTGGAGAATACGTTGTGACTAGTGAATTTATGTACACAATCGTTTTCCTCTCTTATTGGAAATGAAGAGCTGTTGAATAAAATTCTACCTCTGCACTAACATTTTGGGCTGTGGTTCAATTTAGGGGGATGACCTGAAGTTCCCCGAGCAATTTTTCCACGATTCTGTTACTGGTCATTGTTGATCTTTTAGGTATTCTTGCCCAATTATTTATGCATGTTATTAGTGAAAGTGATTGTAATTGGATACTTAAGCTTAATTTCAACAAGGCTGGAAATCAAGGGCAATTCAAACATTCTCAACATGTTGGTGGTATTTGGAATTTCTCAACTTGTTAAAGCAGTGAATCAGATGTTTGAGTGCTTTTCCTAATTCCATTAGGAATCAGTGAGATAGATAAAAAGTTAGTCATTTATTCTGAAACAGTAAAGTTGACTTTTGTAGAAAATATTAAATGGACAATATTAGATGATAAGGTTTTTTTATGTTTTTTATTTCTTGATATAAAATTTCCCACAGGTGATTATTGTATTTTTGTGGAATGCTAGAGTTTTTTAGTTGAAAGGAAGCTAGAATTCAATATTAGATAGCTTGGAATTCTTTGCATCTGGGCCTAAATTCTAGGAAGAATTTATAATAAAAATATATATCCCTAAAATGGCAATTTTAAATATCTAACGTATCAAAACAAAATTTTTCTGACTCAGCCATCCTTCTGAACATAGAAATGTAAAATTTCTTCAAAGAGAAAATGGTGGTTTAGAAAACACTGTGACTTTTGTGATTTAAAAGTAGTATTTAAAAATAGTATTAGGAATGTGTATAAGAACAGTAAAGAATTTACGTCAGTGTTACCGTTCCTGTGCATATAGGATATACCAAATGCTTAGCTGATATGTATCCATATGTACTTGCATTTTTCTAGTTGTAGTTAATTAAGATTAAGATTCAATTGATATACTATAATATTCACCTTAGAATATAGATTGCTGGGCCCAGCATGGTAGCATAGTGGCTAAAGTCCTCATCTTGTGTGCACCAGGATCCCACATGGGCACCGGTTCTAGTCCTGGTGGCCCTGCTTCTGATCCAGCTCTCTGCTTGTTGTCTGGGAAAGCAGTTGAGGATGGCCCAAAGCTTTGGGACCCTGCGATTTCTGTGGTTTCTGTGTGGAGATAAAAGGAACCATGAAATAAGAAAAGTGGGAACCAGCCCCATAAAAATGTTGTAACAATAAAGACCATGAATAGATAGGTCAAGTCAGATTAGAGACCTAACTGAACCTCAGACACATAGCAGCTTCTATCAGAAAATACCCTCCATGAGTATTTGGCTTCAGTGTCATCCGCTGCCATGTTCTTTCTCTAAAGCCAGTGTTAGATTTCATTGCACTGTCTTTCAGACAAAATATTCTCCCTAAAGCAATTAGTAGCAGAGAACACTTGCCTACTGTCTCCACCAGCTTCTGTACCCACCCGTAAAGGAGATTCAAACAAATGACTTTTTCATCCTCAAGAAACTTACTGTCATGTCACTCAAATATGAAGTCAGCCCACTGCTGTGTCCGACTCTGGGAGAAGACATTCATTTTAAAATTTAAGTACCAGGCACTTTGAAAACTTCATATTATTGATGTCTGTCTAACCACTGAGTCACAATCATTAAGTAAAAGTGTGTGAGAAAAGGTGTTAAATGGAGATCATTGATAGGTAATGCTCAAAACATATTTGAGACTGGTCTGTTGCAAGTAGACCATATTACTGTTTTAATTTGTATTGACTTATCGCTTGCTGTTTAAACATCGTTTATTTTTGCTAAACAAAAAAGGGAATAGTAATATAATACTATGCCGTATAAGGAAGATGATTGTAAAGTCATCAACCTGATGCAAATGGCAGGCTGTTCTGTTAACAATGGGAAATTAGTGGGTTGCACAGGCGCATGCTCAGAGAGCAAAATGGTTGAGATTGAATGAACACCAGTTGGTATTAACCAGCAGCTGCAACAGAGCCTCAGACTGAAGGAGTTAAAAAAAAAATCAAATGACTTTCTCTCTTCGAATCGTTATGGAAGTTTCTGAGGCTCAAAAAGAGAACAAGCCTGTGCAGCTTAGGCTTTCTGTCGCTTTCCTGCACATTATCATAAAATTTGATTCCCAGAAGTTATCCTGAGCACTGAATTTTCTTAAGAATGATTTTGGGTAAATCAGGATTATATGATTAAGCTTTCACAAAGTATCAACTGGAATTAATTTCTAGAAGACATTCTCCCATATGCTCTGATTCAGCAGTTCATTCACTCTTGATAGTTGCACAATAATGTCAGCCTACAGGCAATCTCACCAGCCAATTTTCACCCTATTTTTAGATTATTATTATGATAATATGTGTGATACATCTGAGGACAGAAAGCAGAAAAGTAGTTCTGGAAAGATGCCGTATTAATATTTATAAAGAGAAGTTTTATAAAAATCTCAGTTTTAGCTAATTTTGCTTCGGAGTAAGAAAGAGCACCCCCCCCCCCCCAGCACATTTTTACTCACTCATCCTATGTCTTAAACATGACTTGATAAACCAAACTGTACACTTTCATCATTATCTTCTCACATTAGTGGAAAGATAAACACTGAGTATTTCATTACCAAAGACAATTATGTTGTCGTTGGGTAGCCTAAAAGCAGCTATCATGAAAATTTTAAATTAAAAAGTAATGATTTTTACTTCAACATACTAAGATGATTTCATGCAGAGAAAGATGTGTCATTGATTTTTTTCTTTACAAGCCACCCATAGTGAGACTACTGTGTGCATGGAATCTGACTAGTCACACATGCAACTTTTCATGGCAGCAGGTGTGTTCTCTGTAGAAATGTATGGTGCAAGGACCAAGTCTCCCAAAGTTACATAAGTAGGTTTGTCATTGAGAAGCTTTTACTAAGTATATGAATGCCAGAATGGAAGTAGTATTTCCATTTACGGGAAGCCTGTGCTGTGCGATAAGTACTTGGGAAATTGAGCTGTAATGAGAATAAAAGGAGCTGGCAATCACTGTATTGAAATTAATCCACAATATTTAGAAAGCAAATAGCCATGCATTTGTTTCTTTTTCGTCAGGCAGAGCACAACTTCTGTGAATATCACATGGTATACGCTCTTTAGGCTGCATACCTTTTTTGATCTTTGGTTAACATGGTGCTTTGACCTTTGCGCCTGAACACAAGGCATCCATGTTAAGTGATGGAGAGATCAGCGAATTTACAGCACAATTTTGGTGTTTTATTTTAGCAGCTCAATAATCAGGTAAAAGGAGAGTGACCACAGTGGCTCTATGGTCTCCTTGTTATTAGACCTCTTACCATTATTGTTTTCACACTTATAATTTGATCTTTTTACAACTTCTTACATTGAACATCCATTTATGCTGCTCATGTGTTGATTTTCATTAAGTTCATCATATTGGCGACTTCTCAGAAGGTGTTTTTAAGATATGTTGTAGGAAAATACTATATGTATTTTTTTTCTCCTAAAGATAACAAGGTTGAGCTTATGGTTCTATTCTTAACAATAACTATAAAATGCCTTATGATGTTTACATATTGATGTGATTTTTAAGCATTTAGACATGTAATAATTTATATATAATGTTACATTTTCAGACATGTCAGATGGTTTTCCAAAGGTGCATTTCAGTAACATATACTAATATGAAACTTCATTTGGCCATTGGAAAACCTCAGCTCAAATTCATAAGATAAAATCAATAAAATATTTCAGAAGTTACAAGTTCTATACAAAATATCGAAAATGTTTCAATTCTAATCATCTGTAAATATGAGGTAAGGTAGTTTTCCTTTAGGCCATTGAAGTTTAGATGATTTTAAATATTTGCTTTTTTTGTCCAAATTATTGTCATCTGGGAATTTATCATAAAGTAGTCTTTTGACTGTTCAGTGAAGTCCAATGAAGGCTTCTTAAGCATTGTGAAGAGCGATGAGCCACCTGCAAGTTTATTTCTTCGAGCCTGACTCAATGACTCAATGGTTAAATCCTCACATTGCAATTGCTGGGATCCCCTATGGGCACCAGTTCCTGTCCCGGCTGCTCCGCATCCCATCCAGCTCCCTGAGTGTGGCCAGAGAGGGCAGCAGAGGATGGCCCAAGTCCTCGGGACCCAGGGCCCTGGTGGGAGAAGTGACCCCGGAGAAGCTCCGGCTCCTGGCTTTGGAGGATCTTTCTCTGTGTCTCTCTTGCTCTCCGTCAGTGTGATCTGCCTTCTGATAAAAATAGGTCATCTATCTCTAGCCTGAAAGTTTCAAAGTACAAAATGACTCCCTCAGCTGTTTGGACGAAACAATATGTTAAGGAGTTTGGAACGTGAATTTCTTCATATTTAATTGATAGATTTTCATGCTTGGTTATATTAGCTAACACAGGGTTTGGTCTAAAAATTATAACAAATAGTTTTTCATGTATGATTTATTTATATCTTCTTATGGGAAAGGTCTCTGCTTGGTCAACAAGCTCACCTTAGAGACCAATTTCAATTTATTTAATTTTGGCTAATAATTTAGGAAAATATGGAAATTATCTAATCTCATTGTCATCATTATTTCCAGAGAAAATCCACTGCTGTAGTTTACATCAAATAAAAATGAACCACAGTGTGAGATTTGAGTTTTGGTGTAACCACCATCTCAACCATGACATTGAACATTTGTCTCCCCTGAAGAGTGATCTTTCTGTCTTGTTCAGTTCACCAAGCTCTCAAAATCAGTGTGTTATCATGTAACAGTCATGTGCAAGACTGTAGCGTGAATTTATGGATTGGAAATCATTACTTCTTTTCATGTCGCATGTCACTCATTGTGTTCAGATAAATATTCTCCACAATTGTTTTCAATTTTATAAATTATCTTAAGAGAGGGCACAGGCCATATATTGGCGAATGTTTCATATACAGTAGTATATAATGTATAATCTGCTGCTACTGAGTGTGACTTTCTTTTTTTTGAAGAGTTATTTGATTTTTATTAGAAAGTGAAATATACAGAGAGGAGGAGAGACGGAGAGGAAGATTTTAGGTCTGTTGATTCACACCCCATGCGGCCACAACACCAATCCAAAGCCAGGAGTCTGGAGCCTCGTCTGGTCTCCCATGCAGGTGCAGGGTCCCAAGGCTTTGGGGCGTCCTCGACTGCTTTCCCAGATCACAAGCAGGGTGCTGGGTGGGAAGCAGAGCCATTGGGATTCGAACCATGTCCATATGGGATCTCGGCATGTACAAGGCGAGGACTTCAACCACTAGGCTATCGTACTGGGCCCTGAGTGTGATATTTCATAAATTATTTTATACCTATTTAAATTGAAAAATTTTATATGCTTGCTGACATTTGTGTACTTGCAGTTTCAGTTACTTAGAGAAAACAAACGTAATATCTATCACAATCACACAATAGTTGTGTATCTTAATATGTAATGTATTTATTATCTATTTTCATATTGCCCCTTTTCATAGTCTACATTCAAAACTCATGCAACTTTATATTTCAAGAACTTTTAAGAGTGAATATTTCCATATATCTCTTTTTTATGCTCACTTTTCAGGTGTCAACTTTATTTGGTAAATTAACATTTTAAGGCTGTTGTTCTGCATGTATTTTACTTTTGTTTGTCTCACTCTGTTCATCATGATTTTGCAATTTGGATGCGTTTCATGCTCTTTTGGGACTTGGAACTACAGATATGTGCGATATTTTTATTGATCTCAGTCTCTCTTTTTGTGGTAGTGGGTCACCTCAGTGTCCAGCTCAGATATTTGGGTGATCAAATGTGAGCACGATTCACTGCTTATGTTTCTACCCCATGTATCAAACTCTGCTGGACCAAAGCAAAGGAAATTATAGATAACCAATCATCTGTTTCCTTCTCTCAGGCATCGTAGTGCATCACTGTCTATTGTGTAATTTGTAAAGCAGTGGATTTATATGCCTTTTTTAGTCGATAGCTGAG
Source organism: Ochotona princeps (assembly GCF_030435755.1). NCBI lineage: Eukaryota > Metazoa > Chordata > Mammalia > Lagomorpha > Ochotonidae > Ochotona > Ochotona princeps. The sequence goes on from NC_080859.1 coordinate 9,046,512, forward strand.
GGAAAGTTCAGTATCAATTACATTGTCATAGCTAGATGCAGGGATTCTACTTTAAAGATAGTATTTCCTTTCCCTGATTGCAGAATGCATATTTTTATAGTTGATTTTGGTAGGGCACACTAATATTCAAAATAAAGGGTTTCTTTTCCCCAATATTTGTGTCATTTAATTTATTCTGTGTTTCAGGTATTAGAGATGATTACATCTAATATTCACTCTCTGCCCTGTTGAAGTTTTTTTCTGTTGTTTAAAAAAGTGAGCTGGATTTTCATATTTTTCAAAAAAATTAACCTTTAAGTAATCCCTCCCCCCACTTTTTTTTTTTTTTTTTGCTTCACTTCTTAGCTGTTAAGTCTTTCTTACAGCCATTCATTCTGGAAGATCATCTATTTACGCGCACACATAGAAGTATAGAGATGGTAAGACTAGTGAATTCCATGTCTGGGCCCATTGCCGCATTTCATTTGCTGTGAAATGACTTCCTTGAGCAGAAGTAATGCTGTGTGCACTAGAATGATGACCCGTGAGATATTCTGTGGGTCCACAGATGGTAGTTTTGGCAGAAATCGCATAGGCATGGAAGGCAGGTCCATATCTGCTATAAATTTCCATTCCAGTATAGACAAAAATCACTACCCCTTCTATACAGAAACAATCCATCACAGAAAGTGCTGTTCTGCTTTGCTCTTCTCAGGAAGGGCTGATCTACTTATGTCTGCCTCAGAGTCTGTGGTCATCAATTTCTCAATCATGCTCCTTCCGATCTCCTGACCATCCAGGCAAACCGTTTCCCACTGACCATGACTCAGTACAAACCCAGTATGTTTGTGGTTACTTCTTCCTTCCAATCAGAATGAAAAGCCAAGTTCTCTGCTTTAAGTTCTGCTGATGGTAAAGGTTTTCCTTCTTTATCATCCTGTAACTGACTCAATGATGCCGTGGCCCCCATTTTCAGACGGTTCTTCTGTAGCATGCAGAATGATCTGTAAAGCCCATTTGGACAGGAATTACATTCAGGTGCAGGATTTTTTAAACAGTAATACAAAGAGACCAAGAGATAGCACATGTTGACTTCAAAGCATATCATTGCCATCCAAGTAACTTTGAATTCAACAATGGAGAAGTTTCATTTGGAAGTTAAAGTAAAGAATCTCCCAAAACTTGATCTTACTTTATAGTGAAGATTAGTTTGCTGCCTGTTTGGAACTGCTTGCTTTACCACCCTTAGATCCCAGGTATAAGAGTCAAAGAAAGTCTACAAATAATTTTTATGTTACCAGTAGACAAACTGATAAGGGAATGCTCATTACTAATATAATAAATTTGAAGTTTGAAATTGATGTATTTATTTTTTAACAGTAAAAAAGATGAGAAGAAAGGAGAGAAGAGAGGACAGGATGGCGTGCAGGGAAGAAAGAGAGAGAAATCTTGCACCTGCTGGTTTATTCTCTAAGTAACCACAGCATCCAGGTCTGGCCAGGGAGGGATGAGGAACCCAGAATTCTGTCCTGGTTTACCACAATAAAAACAGTGGTCCAAGCCTTTGGACCATCTTCTACTTCCTGTCTTTGGCATATTTATAGCAGGCTGGGTCTGAAACAGAGTATTTGAAGCTCAAATTGGCATTCTAATATGGAATGTGCCTAGCAAACCAGCTATGATTCAATGGCAGTCAATTAACTTGATTTATCAGACCAGTTCAGATTGGATGTGAATGTATCTTCTTTCCACTAAAGACACTAATGCAACAAACCACCTTAAAAACACAAAAGATTTTCTTAAGATTTCTTAAGATTTATTGTGTTAGGAAGAAATAGTTCTATCATCATAGGAAAGGCAGAAAACCCGATCTTCATGCATTTAAAACTCTGACTGCTGTCGCCCTGCAGGAGTCATTGGCTTTGGAAGACAGGTCAATGAATTTATTGACATAAATCTACACAGATATTTCAAGAAGCTTTTACAAAGATGGAAAATAAATGTAATATTGTGCAATAGCTGCTTTAAATGCATGCGTTTTTTCATAATAGGTACTTTCTATTTGAAATTTAAAGCCTGTATTTAAACATTTTTAAATTTTACTAGTTTTGGGCCCGGCGAGGTGGCCTAGCGGCTAAAGTCCTCGCCTTGAACGCCCCAGGATCCCATATGGGCGCCGGTTCTAATCCCGGCAGCTCCACTTCCCATCCAGCTCCCTGCTTGTGGCCTGGGAAAGCAGTCGAGGACGGCCCGATGCATTGGGACACTGTACCTGCGTGGGAGACCTGGAAGAGGTTCCTGGTTCCTGGCTATTGTACAATAACATAGTCCCTCAGATACAGTCCTAAGTCTGTCATTCTGCTATTTGAGTGTATCCTGATGTTGTAGGCATGGACAATGGCAGAGAGTCCATCTGGCATCCTATCCCCAAGATACAATGAACACTTTCCTTGGGAGTCCATCTTTGTTCTGGAAGTAGAGATGCACACTGTATTGTATCTTTACATATAAACATGATAGTCTCTATCACACAGTTACTATACATCCATGTAAATGAAAAGCCATAAAACAAAATCAACTACAGGAAGAAAAACAAGAAATTTACAACATGAAGCTAAAAGAATGTGCTACTGAATGGCCAGTGTGTTGCAGAAGAAATGAAAAAGAAAACCAAAAACCTTCTTGAAGCAAATGATGCTACTGTATGACCTATGAGCTAATGAAGAAATAAATAATAAAAACTTTCTTTGAATGAATGAAAATAGAAAGAGAAATATAAAACCCATCAGATACAACAAGAACAGTACTGAAAGAAATATTGATCTTGTATCTTGATGAAAGTTGCATTGTATTGGAGAGAAAGTATGATATTTTGTTTTTGAGATTTGCTCACTAAGCATAATAGTCTCTAGTATTTTACAGTAAATAACTAGGTAGAATATTCCAAATAGACTTTTGAGAAATCAAAAGATTGTTTTCAGTAATCATATGGAAAATACATTTGTGATATCTTTATAACTAAATTCAATCATTTTAGTTATTTTGGTTCCTTCCTAAGCTGATTTACTTACATTGGAATCATAAAGACCACTGTAGAATACATAGAGGCCTAGGAGACTATTTTTAAATTTATCATTACAAAATTTATTACTTATAGTCAAATGTCTCCTCAGATGCACAATTTTTATTTTATAATTTGTCCTAATTAGAATTTACAAAGAATAGAATTAAATTAAGCTAATATTCAATTAAAGAAGCATAAAAAGAAGCAATGAAAATAAAAAATAAGATAAATATAGAAATGATTCAATATAAAGCAGAAGATTAAAAATTACTAAAGTTAAGGGCAAATAAAAAGCTGGAAGCAGAGCTTCGTCAAGCTAAAAATAAAGGATTGAAGAATTGAAAGACACAATTAAAAGAACAAATGTAAGAGTTATGGGAGTCCCATAAGGTGTAGAAGGAGAGGTTGGGTTTAGAAATATAGTTAATGAAATAATAAAGTAAAATTTCCCTAATTAGAGAAAGAATTTGGAAACAACATCCAGGAAGGGCACAGAACTCCCAACAGGGTTGACGAAAAACGATCTTCACCACGACACAGGATCATTAAGCTCTCTTCAATCGAACATAAGGAAAAGACCCTTAAATGTGCACGTGGAAAAACATCAGTTCACATATAAAGGAATGCAAATTAATTTCACAGGAAACCTCTCACAGGAAACTCTACAGGCCCGAAGAGAATGGAACGACATATTCCATATTCTAAAAGCAAAAAAAAAAAAAAAAAAAGATTGTTGATCCAGGATAATGTACCCAGCAGAGCTTACCTTTGTCTTTGAAAGATCAAATAAAATTCCTCCACAGTGAACAAAAGTTAAAAAAAAAAAGCCTTTTCCAAACTTGGCCTACAAATGATACTTTAAAAAATGCTGTATTCGCAGAGAAGAATAGCACCCATCAAAACCAAAAACAAATGTGAAGGACATCCCAGTAAAATAACAACAGAGGACTAAGTCAAAGAACAGCCCATTGCTAAAATGACAGAATCAGATTACCAGTCATATTGGCCCTGAATGTAAATGGCTTACACTCATCAATCAAACTTCATACATAAATAGACTGCATTAAAACAACATCAATAACATGTGTTTGTTGCCTACAGGAGACATATGGCACTAACAAAGATCAGTGGAAACCGTATCTCATGGGTTTTTGTGTGTGTGTGTGTGTGTGTGTGTGCTTTCATCTCTTCACAATACTTTCTCATTGAATTTTTCAATGACTCATAGATCATACATTGGCATTATTTTCTTCAAGTAGGTTCTTGATTTTCTTTTTCATTTCCTCAGCAACACATTAGTCATTCAGTAGCATATTATTTAACTACATGGCATTTTAAATTTCTGTTTTTCTTCCTATTGTTGATTTTTATGGTGGCTTTTCATTCAAGGGGATGTATAGTAACTGTAATGGAGACTATTATATCCAGATGTGAGGATACAATGCAGTCTGCATCTGTACTTCCAGATCAAAGATGGACTCCCCATGCAACTGTTGTGTATCTTGACAATAGGATGCTGGACTCTCTACTATTGTCCATGTCTGCGATGATGGACATAGGATTGTTTATGAAGAACTATACTATAGTAATAATATGGGGGAACTCAGTGAGGGGAGAAGACTTAGGGAGGGGATAAGGTAAATTCCAGGGCCTATTGAACTGTATCATAAAATGATAATGATAATTTAAAAAAGTGCAAAAAAAGAAAGCAAGAAAAAAGTAAACAGAAATTGATAAAAGCATCTGTTGTAATCAAAACAGGAAAACATTAAAATTCAAAAATGAAAATGTAGTGTTAAGTTACTGTATAAAATGAATAAATGAAGCAGTTATAAAAGTATTAATGAATGCTATCATGCATATTTTAGCTATAAAAAAGAATTTACTTTGAATTAAACATTCTTAAGTACTTGTTTAATTTTTTAAAGATTCATTTAATTTTTATTGGAAAATCAGATAAACAGAGAGGAGAGACAGAGGAGAAGATTTTCCATCTGATGATTCACTCCTCCAGTGACTGCAACGGTTGGTGCAGCACAAATCAGACGTCTTAGCCAGGAACCTCCTCCAAGTCTCCCACGTGGGTGCAGGGTCCCAAGGCCTTGGGCCGTCCTGGACTGCTTTTCCAGACCACAGGCTGGGAGCTGGATGGGGAAGCGGGCTGCTGGAATTAGAGCTGGCACCCATATGGGATCATAGCGTGCTAGGTGAGCAATTTAGCCACTAGGCCATTGCATCGGGCCTGAAATAAATAGTTTTTAAGAAGAAAATATACAAATGGAATTCATATCAGAGTAACAATTCTAGTGAAAAAAATAATAAAGCCTGTATTTTGAGAATCGGGGTTGACATGACGGAACAACTCTTGTGCTTCTGCAACCCAGGTTGTAGATTAGAGTATTGTGGTTCTGGTTGCTAGTTCTCTCTTAGCTGAAGTGGTCATTGGAGGTTGCGTCAGTGAATGGAAGATTCACTCTTTTTCACTCCCTGTTGTTCTGCCTTAAAAAGAATCAGTAAGTCCTAAAACGACAACATTATATGAAACTTGAGAATAGCCATTCTCATGCTAGGTTATCTATATTTAAATCTCACTTTCTTCATTTTTGAAAACATGTGCATATAGCAATCAAAAAATCATCAAACAGGACTCATAGATGTAGTAATGAAAGAATAATGACCTAGAGGGAAGATTTTTTTAAAATTCACCAGAATGTAACTAAAAAATAAGAAAAAAAGGATAATTGAAAACGCTTAAGGGAAGTTAACATTGATATGATGTTGAATAATGCTGGTATTACATAAAAAGTAAATACAATGATAGATAATTTTACATAATCTTTGAACAGAATGGTTTTTAAGATGATTTTTCAGAAAATGCTAAGCAGATTTAATGGGAAAAAATAAATATTACCAATGCAGCTGTAAAACTATATCATGTAAAAAATCATTTTAGAAAGTAAAAGCTAAAAATTATTTTAGTGGTCAGCATTTTTTTTACATCAGTTTAAGCGATCACCTATGTTACCAACATTATATAGTAGTCCCAGCTCAAATCCTAGCTCTCTGCTTAAGTTCCAACTCCCTTATAATGCATATGGGAAAGCAGCAGAAGATGCTCCAAATGTTGGAGCACTTGCCAGGTACACTGAATGTCTGGATGGAGTTTCAGTCTCCCAGCTTAAGCCTGATGAATCCCCAGCCATTTGGAAAATGAACCAACACATGAAGGATCTCTCTTTTTTTCTCTCTTTCTTCCTTTCTGTCTCTCTAAATTTCAAATTAATAATCTTTAAAGCAAAGGTGTTTCTCTTTTAGATTTATCTATCTTTTTTATGTGAAATGCAGGTTTACAGAGAGGAGAGACTAAGAAGAATCTTACACATGCTTGATCACTACCCACAGGGCCAAAATGACTGGAGCTGAGTGTTTCTGAAACCAGGAGCTAGGCGACTCTTCCTGGTCTCCACAGGGTGCAGGGTCCCAAGGACTTGAGCCATTCTCGCTGATTTCTCAGGCCAAAAGCAGGGCAATGGATTGGAAATAGAGCAGCTGAGACATGAACCAGCATTCACATGGGATGCCGGCTCTTAAAGGTGAAGGATTAGCCAGTTAACCCAAGGCACTGGCCCTAAGAAAATGTTCTTATATAAAAAATTATTACTAGAGCAAATAGCTTATGTACCTAAATGAGCAGTACAAAACTAGACAAGTAGATTGAGGGCATCAAAATTCTGGGTAAAAGTTTAATAATCTTGGATTTTATACCCGGCTAGACTGTCTTTACCAATAAGAATGAAATAAACATATTTCTAAATAAGTCAAAAATTCATGATACATTTTCTCAAATTAGATGAATTTCTAATTATATATTTCAGAGAAAAAGAAATGATTCCCTAAAAATTATCTGCATTGCACAGATGAATATGAGCAATTAAATTTGAAGCATGGGGAGAAGTGGATTAGCCTTGACTTCCAAATAAGGAAAAATAAGAATGTTTCAGAGAATGGTGTGGTGCATTCAGACCACAATATCAAAATGTTGTAAATGGCATGTTGTAAACAATAATTATTTATTTACTAGTTCTAAATGCTAAAAAAAAAAATCAAGATCAAGGGACTGATAGTTCAAAAAGCTCATTTCCTGAACATTCTTTTGAACTTCTTAGGGACTCAAATTATATGAATGAATGTGGCACAAAGTTTGAAATCAGTTTCTCTATGTAAATTTATTAATGTTTAGGTAGGCAGGTGCCATGCACAATTAGGACATTCCCAAAATTTGACTATATGATATTGTATGAAATGCTCACTAGTGAAAGCAAACAGCATATATGATACGGTCAGGCTTCTATCACTACCATATAAATGGAACTGGTATCCATATTAAAAATAACTTCAAGAAATTCACATACACAAATAAACAAATCCAATCTTACATTTCAAAAGAATTTTAACTAAAGGCAAGATTAAGCAGTGTAAATCAATGTAAACCGTGTAAAACAATGTTAATTAGAAGTTATGTTTATGGAATAATACTGTCCAAACTTTTCTAAGTAGCTTCACTAAAAGTCAAAGGTAATGATTGATCAGGTTGAGAAGATGAGCTTTAAAGGCAGATCTGAATTCCTTACTCATTACTCCTGTGATTCAGTTAGGGTAATTTCTGTTTTGTTTGAAAGCAAGGCAGAACGAGACAGACACAGAGAGATCAACTTCATTTGCTGGGTCAGTGTTCAAATTGCAGAGTTGGGTGTGAGGGCTTCCATCTAGACTTCGCCCGTGAGTTACTGAGTCATTATCGGCTACTCTCCAAGGTGCGCATTTGTCCAAAGCCAGAGCTGTAGACAGGTGTGAGCCTCCCTCCTGTGTATTCTGCCAGGGAATGCAGGAATGTAGCTTAACATACAGAACATGACTCCATAGTCTCTAATCCACAAATGGAATGAATGATTCAATAATAATCATTGTATTATTTAATAAAAAAACCCTTATAGCATCAAATACATTTAGGGATGCCTGGAATTAATAAAAACATAAAATTTGCTCTCCATGTAAAATACAAAGTTCACATAGTTGAAAGGGAAATAAAACGCTTTGAGCTTTGGTATATCTAATAATGGTAATAAAAGAAGAAACTGTGAATGTAGTATACTTCAATATTTTTTCCAATAAGTAAAAATAACTATATGTAAATTCCATAACATTCCCTCAATATTGATCTTTGAAAATTTTATTACTTGAAATGGAAGTAAATAGTTAAAAGTGAATTATTTGATACAGACAGAAAATCTTACAAGTTTGCTGGTCTAAAAATAAATCTGTAAAATGGAATAACTTTTCCAACTTAAAATTAGAAATATGGCCCATGTCCATTCTTTAGAAGAGTGATGGTTGTTTTTATTTAAAAGCAGACATCTGTAGTCATTCCACAGACTATGAGAATTGTGATCAGAAAACAGCATATGGCAGCAAGTGAGGACTCCAACGAGACACAGCTAAGTTTAGATTTAGCTAGAATTTCTAGGTTTCACTTTAAAAGTAAATGTAAGAAACATTCTCGTGTCATTTATTATCACATGATGTTAATATGCAACATTCGCCTTCTTAAGTGTTCTCTTAAAACAGCATTAAAGTGAAATTTCATAAAAGTGAAATTTTCCCATTTTCTCCCTGAATTCTGTATTTGAGTATTCATAAGTATAAATTATCTGGTAACCAACACACTGTACAGAATTGTAACCTATCTGTGTGAGATTGATATTTTGTGATTTGATTGTTGTTATAGCCTCTGTATAGACAAACGAACACCAAGCTTTTTTTCTACTTCCCATTGATTTAATTCTTCACATAATGGAATGCTAAGCCTATGATTGCCAACTAGACTGGAAGTATGACACTGCAAAAAATTAAAAACAAAAGAATAAAGAAGAAAGGCAGAGGGTTTGTGGGGAACCTGAATAAGTTCAAGAGTGGGGTTTCAAACTTTACTAAATCTGTATCATTCAATAGGTAAAATATATATACTTTATGCTAACAAAATCATGTTAAATATTTTTAAAAGTATTAAAATTGTACTGGCATTGGTAGATAATTCTCAAAAAATTTGTGTAATTGTCTAACTTTTTGAGATTATTCTGTGGTTTGATATTGCAGATCAATCTTATGAGCTTTACTTTTAGGCACACACAGCTGAGCAGTATAATGAAATTATGTTCAGAAAATTACAATGTAATCGGTGTGTTTAAAGTAAGATATAAAACATATAATTACATGAAAGTTACCTAATGAAAATAAGGGATGAAATCCCATTATTTTAAAAAACCTTCTCTATAAAATCGCAGTAGCAACCTAAGATGGGATACCGGCCTTCCATGACTTTTGTATTAGTGGACAAGGAATAAGAGCAGACAGAATAGGTCACAGGGTTGACAGCACACCTGAGGTCTTTCCTGGGCTTTTTTGTTCACTTTCTAATAGCCCACTTGGCGCTTTTCATTGTCCTGCTCAGAAAAGTTTTCCCATCCTGCTGATTCCACTCTATGTGACTGACGGGGACACTTCTGTGACCATCCCTTCATTATATTTCCTGCTTGGTGGAGGAATTGCTTTCTTGCCACCATGTCATGAAGCGACGTGCACACTAGAGAGGGGCATGAGGATGAGGGTGGTCATCTTAGAATTTAAAAACACCACTCCCAGGGGTTTGCTGCTATGGGGACATGTGTTGGTAATCAACAATGAAACAACTAAAGATTCTGGGCTCTACTTCTTCAGTTGTGACTTTCCTTGGGAAAAACCTGATTTAGAGTTTGATTTCTCTTGGTCACAATCATGTATAGCACATGGTATTTTCCAATAGTTCTTGGGGAATTGAAATAAAGAAGACAAGTTATGGTAGCGCTCTAACTGAAGAGTGGATTAAGCCAGGGCTTTATCCTCTGGTATCCATTTGCCAGCACGTGGATAATAGGAAATGTAATGGAACATGGACAAGGTAATTGGGTTCCTGACCACTGAGTGCAAATTCCACATGGAAATTCTGGTTCTTGGCTTTTGCTTGATCCAAATCTTGTGTTTGAGGCCATTTGAGGAATGAATCAGAAAATTGTTGGTATTCTCTTATTCTCCCCTTCCTTTTTCCCCTTTCTTTCATCTTTCTCCATTTATAACTCTGCCTTTCAAATAAATTATTCAATACTTTTTCTAATGAGTTAGTTTTTCTGTGAAACATTTTGAAACCTTGAAATAATCCTTGTCCGAGCTTTTGGGCCATATCCTCACATCTGCTGGCATGCCTTCGCTCAAAAGCTTTCCTTGTAAACTTTCTGCCTCAGAAGTCATAATTTCCATTTCAGTACTTCAGAATCAAACTTGCAAGTTTCTTAGACGTAATCTCTCCCTTCACCCCAGCATGTTGGCTTGTCAAAATTAATATGACATTAAACAAATATATTTCATGTATCTGCCACTTACTGAAAAATTTTGAATTTCGTGAGCATCTGTTTCCTGTTTCTGCTGAAGAGCAAGAAATCAAATTAGGAATAGTGAGAAGGAAGAGAATAGATTTCTCTATTCTGTAGGCAATCAATCAATAGAATTTATGGTGTTATTTCCATTCACAATAGAATTCAGTGTTTTGATAGACAAGAGTCTTTCCTTGTAACTAGTTTGAAATACTTATTGATACTGAGGCACTTACTTTCTTTGTTGACTATTATTTTACATGCAAGCCTGAAAGAAAAAGTGTCATTTAATATACATGTCAAGGAACTTATGCATATTTTATAAACCTAAGATTATTGATGAACCTGGAAGAAAGCAAATCAACTGCAAATTGTTGTCTGGGATAATTCTCTGATCAACTAGAAGAATGCACTTTAATCTACTCAAATAACATACTTCCGTAAAGAAGAATGGCCAAATGAGTACACATTTTATATCAGATTTTATCATTTTCTCTTAGTTGAACTTTACCATAGTCCTTTTTTTGTTTCACAGGGAGGAAAATGTGACCATTACTGTAATTCTCTCTCTCTTTTTTTGTTAGCAGAAATGGCGATACAAAATAGGTGATGCAGCTCTAGTGCTGCCCATGAACTGTAGTACCCCAGCATATCGCTACATGAAAGCTTATTTTACTATCACTTAAGGAACTCATTACCCTTTTATGAGGCTTCCACGCTGCTTTACCAATATAGCACTCTAGTAACATTATGGAGGCATCATTATTCTTGCCAGTGGCATTTTTTTTTAAAGCAAAGAAAAACTAGTTTGAAAATAACTTCGTTGGTGTTCTTAGTCTTATGTACTATGCTAATATTTTCTTACACTTTTGTTGCCTTCTTCGTTATATTTTAGTTTACCCACCATCTGGAAGTTATTAAAGTGTGAGAAAGCATGTATAATGCTGATTTCCTTTTTTGAGATAAGGAACTTCTTTGGATGTTCTCTAATAGAACACAAAGGGTAGAGACCCATTTCTACACAGGCGACAGTGTTAAGTTCAGAGTGAACATCAACTTAACATGGACACCATTCTGTTTCCAATATCACCATGGGTTTTTTTTACTTTGAAAAAAATTGAGCTTTCAGTTTCCAATATGTGCCGCTAACTTTAAAGATGATGATATTACATTTGCAGTTCTGAATATTGTAAAAAAAAATCTCATGTGAAGTGTGACCCAAGTATTTGTTATGTATAAAAATTAAAATAGGAAAAATTACTAGTAATTTTTAATGAAAACAATACTTCAGATTTATTTTATAATTAACTTCACTTATTTTATTTTAACAAGAAATAGTGATAGAATTATAAGTACTTGGTGGTTGACACAAAGGATTAAGTGAGTACAACTTATAGGTGAATATTTCACCCTGCATAATAAAAATAAGAGTGTGAACAGAAAACCTTGTTAAATTATATACTTCATTCACATTTAAGAAATCCTGCTTTATCATGTACCTCTAAATCCACACGTTTTACAAATGATTATTTGAAATACCATTAATAAGATTTGATGGGATTTGTTAAATAAAAGTAAAAGAAAGAATTTCATGGTATAAAATTTACCATTATTCTTAAGGGAATAAGAAAATTGTAGAATTCAAGATGTAATGCTTAAAACATAGCAGATTATATAACAAGAAATGTGTTGGTGTCTTCTGCTGTTACATCCAAAACTCACAGCATTTATGGACTGTCTCAGTTTTCTGTGCCCCCCAATCCATTAATATCCAACAGCTATTACAAAACATGAATAACTTTGAATTATTTATTAATATTAGTTAACTAAGCATACCTTTTGTCAATACCTACTAGGCTATGACCTTTCTAAACACAAAATAAGATTTCTTTATACGTTCAGAGAAATGACCTTGAAGTTCTCTCTGTTCAACTTCATTTACGTATTTATGTTCAGCTCGCCCAGATTTGAACCAGGGTGTGTGTCAGGGCAGCCAGGGCAGGATGACTCTCTAGAGATATCAAAAATTCATAACTATAAACTACCAGGTAATGAATAACCAATATATATATACTATTTCATACACATTGCATGACAGTTTAAAAAATGGTGCATTTTTTTGTTATAGTGAGAGCTCATTATGAAAATACTAATAGAGAGTTTATTATTTCTTCAGTAACTTCTAGAGGACTAGAAAAGGTACCAAAATACACTTGATGATAGAATTCTAAGCACAATTTGTAGTTTTATAACTTAATATAAAATATATCAATAATTTTTGTCAAATTTCCAGATGGACAGGAAAGACACTTCGCTATTTTGTTCAATTAGTTCTACCTTATATTACATTAACTCACTTTCAGTTTAATTGGAATTGAAGGGCCACGTGTTTGTATTTTCTCTAACTCCAAATGGCTTTGTGCTACTCTTCAATGGCCCTGAGATCCTGTTTTAACTATGTTTATTATTGGCAGATATTTGTGTTCTCCTTTGAAAAAATTATAATTTACAATTGACAAAAGGTGAACTTAGCATTTTTATTTTACAAGCTTTGAATCTTACATTTCCTATTTTTAAGAAAATTAGCTTTGGGCCAGGCGAGATGGCTTAGTGGCTAAAGTCCTCGCCTTGCACATGCCGGGATCCCATGTAGGCGCTGGTTCTAATCCCAGTAGCTCCTCTTCCCATCCAGCTCCCTGCTTGTGGCCTGGGAAAGCAGTCAAGGACGGCCCAAGTCTTGGGACCCTGCACCCACATGGGAGATGCAGAAGAGCTCCTGGCTCCCGGCTTTGGACTGGTGTAGCACCGGCTGTTGTGCTCACTTGGGGAGTGTATCATTGGACGGAAAATCTTCCTCTCTGTCTCTCCTCCTCTCTGTATATCTGACTTTGCAATAAAAATAAAATATCTTAAAAAAAATAAAAGAAAAGAAAATTAGCTTTCCAGGAATCAACAGAGAAAATCGGTACGTTCTAATTAGGAGAAAAAGAAGTACAACTGTTTTCACTCAGTGACATATTCAGAGTTGGAATCTTAGGTGATAAACTGAATAAGTGTGAGTGATACATGAAGTCCCAAAGTATTGTCCAAGCTGGCTGTCAAATAATACAAAACAGACGCCCAAAGTCTTGGGAAATTCTAATATCCCAAGATTCATTAGATTAACAGATATTAAGTGGGAAGTAAGGTGAATTGGAAGGATTCAGAGAACTCCAACAATCCAATATTCATTTAACTGATAAGTATTCATCAGGTAAACACTTCTGTAGATGTCAAAGGCTAAACACTGCAGTTATATTTAAGGAATGATAAGCATAGTACATTCATTAAAGTCAATTATCCTTAGCACTTCCTGTTATGCATAGGAGGTGACTGAACAAACCATGCGATTGTTTCATATATCCATATAATACTCGGGACCTTAAGATAAACATATTTTACCTGCTCCCCGTTAGTGATCAAATGACAATTGTTTATTATCATTATTACAGTGCAAATCACTGCATCCAGAGTATTCTATGCAAACATGGCTACACTTAACATCAAGAGGGTGTCTGAGCAATGGTTGTGACTTGATGAATTTACTGTAATAAACTTTCCTCCACATCAGTACTGGAAGCAAGATAGTGACAATACTTGTACTCCTAAAGAATCAACCTGATGGGCTTCAATGATTCAAAATTATGTCTTCTAATTCTCCTATGATTGTTCAAAGCAGTTAAACCTGCATGTGATAGAAGATTCCATGGTATATTTCCTAAATTTCTGTAGCATCAATACTCCATGGGGCAAAAAATAGTGGGATGTGTAGCACCTCAATGAATCTGTAGCCTTCCTGCCCTTTTCTTTTTGTTTTTGCTGTGTGCTCTCCAACGTGTAAATGAGTAAATGCATTGCCAAGCACCTGGATGTTTGAGGTGTTGATTTAAACATTGGTGATGCACAGGGAAGTGTACAAGAAAGATTAAACAGAACATTTTCTGAATGATACAGTAAGAATGGAATCATGTACGGAAGAAGTATTTGTTGAGTTAGGTGTACAGAGCACACAGAAAAAATCTAGAGTCCAAGAAAGACAACAAGTCAATAAGAGGTGTAGTGACACAATAAGCTTGTTTGATAAAGGTAACATATTAGAGGGCTGCCAAAGAGAAAAGTCAGGAAAATACTCTAGATCAGAAAATTTATGCTGGTTCTTCCAAAGTCAGCATTCAAGAAAGACCTACCTCAGATGGAAAATCAGTGCCTATTTCTTACTTTGTTGTTTCAAATTAATATTAAGTATCACAACCAAGTAACGTGACAAGTTTACCAACCAAGTTCATCATGACAAAGGCTGGAGTATGGCTCCCACCAAGCACTAAACACGGATTGCGTTAAGATTACTAAGGACACAGAGTTAATTTGTGTTTTACAAATGTTTGCCTATTTCTTTATCTAGCAGAAATGTTCTATGATGCATTCTTTGCTTTCGCCTCAATTTATTTCCAATGCCATAAGGTTGATTGTGCAACATTTTAACTGTGTGTAGTATTTATCAACTGCTACTTAAACATCTCTAACAATTTGTTATAATAGTTGATTAAGTAATAATGTAAACCATTAGTTACATGATTTTCATTTTCCTTGTCTATGCATCACCAGCATCAAAAATTTACAGGGGATAAAAGCTCTAAAAGAGGAAAAACAGAGTCTCTGAGTTAGGTAACTTGGGTGGGTGATATTTTCAAAATTACGTGGTTTGGAATGCTTAAATTCTGATCAAAATGTCCTTGATTATACTGGTTTGAATAGGAAAATAAATATTTCTCATTCCCAGTCTTCCCAAGTACCTCAAAGATTGTAAATCCTATGACTGTTTGTCTTATTCACTCCTCTAGAATAAATATGTGCCATTTAACAAATATTTATTGAATTAATAAATAAACCAATACAAGCTGTGATTCTTCAGGATGAAAGCAGAGAGATGCTGCAACTTCTTAGTATATTTGGCTAGGGGACCACATTTTTTCCCCACAGAGCATCTTGCCGTACAGAACACACTTTGGGAAATTCTAACACTTGTGCAATTCCTGGAAGGGACTTTATTACTAGGAATTTCTTTTGCCAAAACATTCTGTAGAGAAAAATCAAATTTAGAAATGCCCATTATCAGGAAAACTCAACACGTACCCACTGAAAACCTGTAGCTCCACATTAGTCTGCAAGTATTAGGACTATCAAAGTGTACATACGTATTCCTGCCTTGCTAATTTTGCCAACGTTTGAAAATTCATTCTGTTTACCTGACTTGCTAGTCTGTAAATGTTGGCATGCAGAGGATACTAAAGGACCTAGGAAATATATATATATATATATTTATATGTATGTGTGTGTATATATATATGTACATATACACATATATATAAGTTTCTTATTTTGATTATTGAACTTAGCTCTGAGAAAGAAGGCAGGGAAGAGTTGAGTCTGCAGTAACAGCCATAGCTCAACAAGACTGGCAGAATCATGGTGGGTATAGAAATTGACAGTGATTTAAGTGGGTGAAACAGCAAGAGGGAGTTAGCAAAGGAGAGGCTGAAGGCATCAAGTCCAGGTCTCAAAGATGCTTGAATTTCTTGCTTACGGGTGTGTTCGAGCAAGTGTCAGTAATCCTGCTAGCCTCAGGGAAGCGAAGGAACCTTGTGCAACAGCAAGGCAAGAACTCATGAAAAATTAAGCATGAAGATTTAAGTAGCAGTTCAAAACTGTGACAAGTGGGGAATAAAACAATCAGACACCAAACAAGATGATATATCATGTACCAAGCACTTTATTTTTGGTACGTAATCTCACCCACTTGATAGATCTATCAGTTTATTAGCCAGGCTGAACTGCCAACCCAGCTAGCCGGGCTGCTCACCTTTGAACTTGATGTAAAAGCTGTTGACCAGGCACCCGTGGAATTTTTTCTGTGTAGGTATTGTTGCCAAGTTGAATGTTAGTAATCTTATATATTGAAGAACACTGATAACACTATCCAGTTTCTTGGATCCCTGTGTGGGTTAAATGAGATAACACATGTGGAACATTTTAAATCTTCCCTGGCACATGGTGAGGCTCAGACACTCCTTTTATTATTATTAGAAAACAAGTCACTTGCACAAGTCATGCGGCAACTTCGTACTAGAGTCCTGCTTGGTTCTAAGTCTGACTTCAAATCTCAGGTCCCCTTTTCACTACAAGACAATTCATGGTTAATTTGGAAATACATGACACAGACGGTTTTTTTTTCTAGGGGGAACTCAGCATTGGGAGAATCCATTTCAGGTAGAGCAGTAGTAGATCTCTATCAAAGAAATGAGATACTGGGCTTGGCGCAGTAGCCTAGCAGCTGAAGTCCTTGGTGTGCATGCACCAGCATGCCATATGCGCACAGGTTCTAATCCCGGCAGCTCCACTTCCCATCCAGCTCCCTGCCTGTGATCTGGGAATGCAATCAAGGACGGCCCAAAGTCTTGGGACCCTGCACCCGCCTGGGAGACCCAAAAGAGGCTCCTGACTCTTGGCTTCAGATTGGCTCAGCTCTGTCCAGTGCAGCAGCAGCTTGGGGAGTGAATAGTCAGAGGGAAGATCTTTCTGTCTGTCCTCCTCTTTGCATATCTGACTTTCCAATAAAAATAAATAAATGTTAAAGACAAAAAAAGTGAGATATTGAGGCAGAAGGCCCTGAAAGATGAATGACATCTTGAAAAGAGAGGAGAGAGGTAGTGGGCATTTTAATGGATGCATTGATACGAGCAGAGATACAGGTGCAGGGAACAAGGCTTTGTGCTGTTCCAGACTGCCTTCCCAGGCCACAAGCAGGGAGCTGGATGGGAACCAGGGCTGCTGGGATTAGAACCGGTGACCATATGGGATCCCGGTGTGCAAGGCGAGGACCTTAGCTACTAGGCTACTGTGCTTAGCCCACATGTTGGCTTTTTAAGGGTGTCTGTTTAAAACATATTTTAATTGTTATTGTGATTTCTACTTATTGATGAATCATTGAGTTGCATTATTTGTCTTTGTATAGAGAATTTCCAGATGGATTGTATCTGTTTCTCTTTTGGTATAAGAATTTTAAAGATGCATTAACTTCCATTGGATTTTTAAAGACATTGCTTCAATTGGATGTTTAAAGCTGCATTATCTTAGTTGGATTTTGAAAGACGAATGACAGAAAAGGAAGGAGAGTTGGAGGCAGGGAGAGATCTACCATCTGCTGGTTCACTGTTCAAATGGCAACCCCACAGATCTGGATGATGCTAAAGCTGAAAGGCAGAAACTCTTTCATATGGTCTGTCACATGGGTGGCAGTGCTCAGGTACCCTGGCTGTCACTCACTGTGTCCCCTGGTGCAACAACAGGAGCCTGGGTAAGAAGTGGAGGATCCAGGGCAATCTCAGATGCTTGCATCCTGGTCAGTACATTAGCTTCTATTATTCCATTATTTTATTTTTTTGAAGTCAGACAACATGTTCCTTAGTGCAATCTTTAAGCTTGATGGTGTTTTTTTGTATGTGTGAACCAGCATATAATCTACATTGGCAAGAGTTTTGTGTGAATTTGAGAATAGTTGGAGAATATGGTAGTTCAAAATTGAATCATTATCAAATATATTCACATAAATTTTATCCTAACGTTTTTGTTATTATTGATCCAAAAGGGAATGTTAACACCCTCAATTATAATGATATCTTTATTAATCTTATCCATATAACTATTAATGGTCATAAATGAGATAATTGGTATATTTTGAGTTTATAAAATTTGGATTTGTCATTTCCTGAGCTGACAGGAATGGCTGCACAGTAACTCTTGTTCTTAGAGGATCTAAGAAAAAATGGAAATTGGAATTTAAAAATGTGTGCGCGTGTGTGAATGTGTAGGATTAGCACGGTGATGCAATAGGCTAATTCGGCGTCCATGCAGCAGCCCATGTTGGTTGCAGTTCATGTTCTGGCAGCCCTAACACCTATCCAGCTCTTTGGTTATGGTCTGGTAAAGCAGTGGAGGATGGCCCAAATCCTTGGGGTCCCACATCCATGCGGGAGACCCAGAAGTAGCTCTGGGCTCAGAGCTCCTGACTCCTGACTCCGGCTCCAGCCATCACGGCCGTAGCAGATGAAAGATCTTTCCTTCTGTCTTTCTCTTTCTCTGTAAATCTGAATTTCCAACAAAAGCAAATATTTTTTTTAAAAAACTGCATTTCAAATAAAAATATATAAATCTTTAAAAAATAATGAAAATAATGAAATTCATACTTTTTGGAGAATTATAGATTCAAATTAGGATTTGAACTCCGATAAATCTTCTAGTGGAAACCGTATTAACTCTGTTTTAGACAGTATCTTCAAAACTTGTACATTCCAGTAGAAATGCATCCTTAGTTTGTTACATGTGTCTTTGACTTAGCATTGAATCTTTTTCTACATAATCTGACCCAAGTTGCTTAATTGTCATCCAGTAGGCTGCCTAGTTATTATTTCTTCCACTTTGTACCTAGTAACTGCAATGTCCTTATGTGTACAAATCAAAAGCTTATGAATCACAAAATATCTCCACTGGGAAAAAAAAAAGTCAATGAACCTGTAATCTAAGTGTCATTGAAAATGCACATTTCCACTACAATGCCTCTACAAGGGGATGTGCGGTTTTTGCGAATACACTTCAGGTGGCAAGGATGTATTTTCCCTTAACACAAGCAGTTCTCTGGATTATCTACTAAAGTAAAAGTCAAAAATTAGCTGAAACTTTGCCAAATATAGGCATACATATGTCCATGATAGGTTAATTTATTCACTAAAGATATAAACAACTTTTAGTAATACTTGTTCACGAAAAGCTATGTGGGTGGGGTTTTGGTATGTAACAATACATATTCAAGGTGTTTATATGCATAACGATATGTAAAACTAAACAACCCTAGGAATTTCACTCCTATTTTCAATACAGTTGGACCAGGTTTGTATAGTTTTGCTATGAGGACTAAAGTGAAATTTGAAAAACTGCTTTAGCAAAATGAATAAATGCATGAACAAGCACTTCATTTTGTCTTATGTTATTGAAATATCCATTGATAAATGTAACAGATACCTTGATTGCCCAAGTAAGCCAGGACTTCAAATAAAGGAGGGGTTGTTTTCAGAGAAAGATGCGTTTTATGTTTATTCTTCTGTCATAAGTAGAGTAATTGATAAGAAAGAAAAACAATCAGTGTCCACCAAATTGAATAAGAACCTGTATCAAGTAATGGAAGTAAAATTAATGCCAATAAATGGGAACAGAAAACCACTCAATGGCCTTCTTGGTAACAAAACTTGTTCCTAGTTGGTTCTCAAGGGACTGGGGAAAGCCTCAGAGGCAGCAGAAGCAATGGCCATGACCTTGTTCTCAAATCACATTACTCATATTATGACCAATGACTTAGACATGAACACGAGAATCCACTGAAGTGACACAGCTTCACTCGTGCTTTCCAGCACACAGAGAGCATTTCATGACTGTTGTTATGCAACGATGACATATACATGCTGAATCTATAAAAATGCCCTTTACTCAATATATTTTATTATGCAATACATTATAATATATAATTTAGTTTATTTTTTACAAAAGGCCAGATGCTCCAAGTGTTATAGTTGGCGAGTCAACTGCCACTGATTGTATAATGCTGTTAAGATAATTTTTGTAAACAGCTCTTGTCTGTTACAAAAATTTATATTACTCTTTTTCCCTCTTAAAAAATACTGATCCCATTAAACTAGCACTACGATCCAGTAGTTCAAGATTAAATATTCAGCATTAGTTTGTTTTTATACCACAAATGTTTCTCCTTTTTTTCCCTGAAAATAGATCATTTCCTTTCATAATAACCTTATTTACATAAGTAGGGTTTTTCCTAATATCATGGAGTAGCAGACCCTAGGTGTTTGCCATGGTTCCTGGGCACGGATGGTCACTTAATGATGAACTTAGAGCCCATTCAAGCAGATCTGTGGTACAACATTTCTCCAGTTCTCCTTCTTAGATTTACAGAGCATCCAGGTGGAGTTCATTACTGTGAATCACCCAGCATGGTCCCCTGGCAGCAGATTAAGAAAACAGTCTAAATTAGAGATGGCTGCACTGCTATGCTAAACTTATTCCTCATTCACAATGGAAGGACCCCCTACACTTAGCTCCATACATCTTATCCGTAGCTGCCTTCCACCCAGGGAAGTCTCTATTATGAGTTGCTGCTGTATTTGTACAATATCTAAAATATTTATGAAGCTGAAAGCTGAAAAATGCAGATTTGCAGCTAATACATTCCACAGCTGCATGTTCTTGGTTTGCAAATTTATAACTGGGAATTTACTGCTAACAAATTCCAGCCTTTGAACAATTGGATTTTTTTTCGAACTTGCGGTGTTGCCCAAACTCTGTTCTCTCACTCCCTGGGTTGGTATGGCTGCAGTGGTGGTGTAGCCTCTGGGGAGGGAGGACAGGACGGATGGATGGGATTGTGTGTCATCAGTCACCAGCAGCCCCTCTGGCTGATTAAGTAGCAGGTGTTAATAGGAACCCAAGGGAGTGCTCTCCTGTTCCCTTTCACTGGAATGCTAGTGACATGATTCAAGGCCTGAAGGGTTTGGGGCCCTTTGAGGGTAGGGGAAGGGAAGTGGACTTGTAAAATGGAAAATAATAGAAGGGTATGTTGTTTGGAAAGGACTTTGCAAATTTTAAAACATATACATTGTTTGAAGACTTGAACAATGAAAATTCTGATGCAGATATGCCAGCAACTGAAAAAAAAGAGTGAGCTAATATAATAACCTTTACAAGCACTGTGCACTCTTTGTAATTAAGTTGTCTTTGGAAATTTGTTAGAAACAGTATTGTAAAATTGAACTTTATGTTGGACAAGTATTTCTTAGGTGAATGGCACAAAGAACTGATATGAAAATCTTGTGAAAGATGCTGCATTCAATTCAAAATAGGAATATACACATTTGCAAATAAAATTCATCACAAATTAATGAGATTGACAGTTTGTTAAAGATTATTAAGATGCAGTGACCCTCAGATTCTGTTATCAGTTAATTTGTTTCTTCTCCCTGATTTAGAGGAGTTGTATAACATCAGGGTTTTAAAATTGAGATGTACCCTATTCAATAATTTAAATACTTAAGAAAGTACTTAAGAAAGTGTACATATCATAAATATAGGACAAAATGAATATTTCCATACAACTACCAGAAACATATAAGTCAGGTCATTCTCATGTGAATGCCATTATGCCATTGCTTAATATTTGTGTTTGATATAGATGAAATAATGAGTCACATATTTTAGTGACATGTTTTTTCCTTAACATGCTGTAAGATTCATGGGTGTTACTACATGAAGTTAGGTAAATACACCATTGTTTATTGACACATTTTGAAATTGATGGACATTGTGTTTGTTCAAAGTCCAAGATACTAAGCAGTGTTAATGTGAGCACCAAATTGACTGTTTCATGGTTTCTCATTTAGGGAAATACATAGTGATGGTGTATAATAAAGACTATCATATTCAGATGTGAAGATATAGTGCAATATGCATCCCTTCTGCCAAATCGAAGATGTACTCCCAATGAAACTGTTGTACATATCTAGACAATGGGATGTTGGATTTAAGTGTACCCCACACTGGTACCAGCAGTGTTGGGATACACTTAAATAATAGACTGATGGACTTATGACTGCTTATGAAGGCCTATACTATTGAATTAATATGGGGAAATTCACTCAGGGATTGGGAATTTGGGGATGGGGTGGGGAAATCCAGACCATATGGAATTGCACCCTAAAATTCAAATTTAAAAAAAAATAAAGAAAAAGAATAGAACAAAGTAGTTTATTCTTAGTAAACCCAAAGTTTACTAAATCCTAAAGTGGATTGTGGATAGAGAAATAATGACAAACAATTGTGCCACGAGAGTAAACCCTGCTTCTATCATCAACTGTGGAAACATACAGCCTGTAACCCTCCCACCGGGTGCCAGAAACCACTCTACACTAGTTTGGACTGCTGTTCCCTGACCATAATCCGGTATATGATTAAGAGCACTAGGCAATTTGTCATCCAAGCTAGAAGACCTGGGAGTGAGAGTGGTGATTAGTAGTATTAATAAACTACACTGGGAAAACACACATGAACCCAGGCTATGCCAGGAACATCAGGATGTAGGAATGTCCATCTAACGATCTTCCTGATGCTGGGGCTAACCTGGAGCCTCAGTCTGGAGTTCTTGGTATCATATGTCCCATTGTGGTTGATGAGGAAGAAGGAAAAGTAAACACCTGGCATCGTCCACTGGCATGGCTAAGCATGGGAACTGCCTCATTCAGTGAAGTTCCCCCAAAGAAAAGAAGTTCCAAATGTTGCATGGACAGATAGTGTGACAAATACAAATCGTATAAGCTTTGAAGGCATTTATAGTGCATCAAATCAAGATAGCTAAATTTAAATAAGTCCATGTTATTTGAGTAAGAAAATACGACCTACCACAGTAACTTGCATCGTAGGTACAAAATTTGTGTATTTCAGTTCCTAAAATGTTGCTAGTGTCTGTAATAAACTACCTACCTTCATTTTGTGGCATAGTTTATTCCAAATGCACAAATTTTCTACCAGATGCTTTTCATACACTGAATATATAATTATCATTTCAAAGTAGGCAGTGAAAAATAAAGTTAATAATATAAATAAAGGTGCTCAATCAAAACTTTTTTTTATTCTTCATATTCCTAATATTTCCACAAATGATTATTTATGTCATGACAAAAATCTCAGGGAAATGCTACCATAATTTCTCTCCCTTCCGTGAATGTTCTGTCTCTGCAAATGCCAAACCACTTCCGTTTTATTTAACTCTCATGTACTCTTTCCATATCCTCTGAAGTTCCTCTCTCTGACTCCTTGGTTAAAGTATCTAGCACTCCATGAAATGTAATATTGGGGTATTTGAAAGGATTATAATGTTACGATTACTTTTTTGTGTATGCTATTGCCTTTCTCTCCAGCAAACTGATAATTTCAAGGGATCACAGGCTCCCAACTTTAGCTTCATTTCCTGTAACTAGCTGAATTTTTTACATTATAATAGATTCTCAATCCGTATTTGTAGAAAGGATGCAAAATGCAAAGTAAATATAATCTGATTCCAGCAAAAATAAGATGATTAATAAACATTTGTTAATCCAACTATATTAAATGACTATGTTTATCATTGTGATAATTATCTATCAATTTTTACCTTCATATTAAGTTAGTGTTTTTTTATATCCAACTGTTGGTATGGTTTCATTACTGGACAGATAAGAAAATTGAAATCTGAAGAAGTCTGGTGAATTTCCAGGAACTCATTAAATGAGTAAATGAAGGACTTATATTAAACGTAGCATCCATGGAACAGATACAAAATGCAAATACTTTTATTGTTTCTTAGAACATTTATATAATATCCAAAGCAGTCAAAATTGCATCAGAGTGTTTCAAAACATTTGTGAAATACGGGATTAAATCCAATGGACCAAAATAAAACACATTAGTGTTTATACCTAAGCTTATTTTGGTGCAAAAAATTTGAAATGCATGTGTATATTTTTTCGCAATATGCGTTTCTGTGACTTTTTGAAGGCTCCTAATATATGGTTAGGGATTTCTTATCAATACCTGCTGAATACATTGTAGGAGTGTTGGTATTTGAGATGCTACACAACAATAATATTTTAGCAATAATCTACATAATTTTAACATTGAATTGAAAAAACCTCACTACCACACAATGCTTGGTAGCATGGGAAGTCCTACTGTGCGTGTGTATTTTGAATATTTAACTTTTTACAATTATCATGCAGAACTTTTTACATCAATATGTCACCAGAATTTGAATTGTTTTCTTGAACAACTGCTCTTATAAAACTTGCAGATTCTCTGGATTTTGTCTCCATCATTATACAATTAATGTTGGAGTTTTGAAAATGCATTTGTATATTTCAAAGAATTACAGAGAAGGACAGATAATGGAAGAAAGAGAGGAAGAGGGAGAGGGAGACATTTTTTCAAGAACTTGTGCCATTTTTTGCTGCCTTTGCCAAGTCAGCTGGGACTCCAGTCAGTGCTCATGTGGGGTACTGCTGTCTGGGGCAATGACTTCATTCATTGTGCAATCACAGTGGCCCGTATTGGTTCTGATTTTTGTGATGAGTATCTGCTATGGGTATTTCAGCTTTTTCTTCTGTTTTTTATCTTTTCTTTTAAAAATAACTTTGAAAAAATAATGATTTACGTACTTTTTACTGTTCTTTTTACATAAAAATCAGAATTACAGAGAGGGAAATACACACACAGAGCAAAAGAGAGTTTGGTCTTCCGTGTGCAGGCTTACTCCCCAAACAGCAGCACTAACCAGAGCTAAGCCAGTCCAAAGCTGGGAGCCAGGAGTTTCTTTCAGAGTACAAGGGTCCAAGGCCCTGGGCCATCCTCCTCAGGGAAACCAGATCAGAAGCAGAGCAGCTTGGAGTAGAATCAGCACACATGTGGGATGCTGGCACCACAGGTATACAAGTAGCAACTGTTCCAACCCCATCCATCCAGTTGTTTTCTTAGACCAAGTTGCCATAACTGAAGCTGCGTCTATGCGTTTACCTGGAGTTCAGTGTGCTTTGCTCTTTAACTTCTAACCAGTGTAGCACAGTCGTTCAAGATGAAGACTGTTTTATGTGATCCATGGATAACAGTTCGAGAAACAAAATACAAGGTAGTTTAAACCAATAATCAGAAGACTATTCCTAAAACCCCATCCTTTGTACAATACCTCTTCTTCAATGTTTTTTTTTCATTCCTCAAATATATTATCTCAAAAGTTACTTTTACAAACAGTTTTGTTCCTTTATCTGTTTAATTTAGATAAAAAAACCTCTGAAAATATCTTATTATCTACTCATCTATAAATATTAATTAAATCCGTTCAAACTTTTAACATAAAATAATCATTCTAATGGTCTTCTACTCAGATCCTTTGAATTCCTGAATTGGGCCATGAGGTTAATTCATAAAGGTGAAGATAATTCTGCAAAGAAAAATCACATGGATATTGATAAGACTAAGATTGATTTGAATAGACACAATTATGCATGCTTTTATCATTAGGCAATCTATATTAGCCTTTTCTTGAAACACGGGAGCTTACAAATATTTTATTTAATTCAGTAAGGAAACAAATATAAACAGCAAAACTTCACAGGAGCCCCGTACATTTAAAAAGATCAAATCGATAATAGCTTTATTAACACAAACAGATGAAAGTTTAAGAAACATTTTCCCCAAAATGTAACACTAGAAGCCTTTGTCAAGTGACAGCCCTATCAAATATAAATAAAATTTCAGTAATACATATAGAAGTAAAAAAGGTCCTGAAAATTTTTAGAAAATG